>NC_086444.1:1237590311-1237787438 GCF_028390025.1 Pseudophryne corroboree | reverse complement strand
GGCCGAGTTCTGTCATAACAACCAGTATCATTCTTCATCTGCTTCAACACCATTCTTCACTAACTTTGGATTCCACCCTAAAGTCCCTGAGTTCCAACCGCTTCCAGCAACTTCTGTTCCCGCAGTGGATATCACCTTGCATCAGTTTGCCAATATCTGGAAGAGCGTACGATCAGCTCTGCTCAAGGCATCGTTCAGGTACAAGAAGTTTGCGGATAAGAAGCGTCGAGCAGTTCCTGCTCTCAAGGTGGGTGATCGGGTATGGTTATCCACGAAGAATTTGAGGTTAAGAGTTCCCAGTATGAAGTTTGCACCTCGCTATATCGGTCCTTTCAAGATTGAACAAGTCATCAATCCTGTTGCTTACAGACTTCAGTTGCCTCCCTTCTTAAAAATACCCAGGACATTCCATGTTTCCCTGTTGAAACCGCTGATCTTGAATCGGTTTCATTCCTCACTTCCTCCAACTCCGAAAGTCCAAACTCAACGAGGCGTTGAGTATGAAGTGGCCAAGATCCTGGACTCACGTCACCGTTACGGTCAACTACAGTATCTTATTGACTGGAAGGGTTACGGCCCTGAGGAACGTTCATGGACCAATGCTTCTGATGTCCATGCTCCTGCCTTGGTCCGGAGATTCCATTCCAAGTTTCCTCAAAAGCCAAAGAAGTGTCCTGGGGACACTCCTAAAGGGGGGGGTGCTGTCACGATCCGGGTATCTGGACGCCATTTCTTACCCATCAGATGCCTCCTAAGGCTGGCTCAGCGCTCCAGGACCGGATCCCATCTGTTATCCTAATGTTCACATTCCTGCATCCTCTCCTGTCTCTCTGAGACGCTGTCACAGTAACGCCTTATTACATCTGGCATGGCGTCTCCCGCGGCCTCCGCCGCCGTCCCTGAGCTTCTGCATGCAGAGTGTCAGAGTGGCGATTACGTCAGCCGCGGCCTCCGCTGTGTCCGCGTGGTTGGATGTGCACTTGTCAGCCTGGCGTCTCCTGTCTCCAGTGGCCGGCGCCGCCATTACTGTTTTCATTACCACATGGATTACAAACCAAACTTCCCTCCAAGTGTCTGCATGGGCGCAGCCATCTTGGATTCTGTCAGCTGATCATTTCCTCCAATCTGTTGTCAGTATTGTTAATCTGCATAATTGCCTAGCCAATCCCTTCCTTGCTGCAGGTATAAATACACTGTGCCTGAGCAAGGAAGGCGTCAGTGCTTTGGTTGTCAAACCTAGTTCCTGTTTGTCTCTCTCCTGTGATTGTCTTCCAGGTTCCAGCTCCTGTCTCAAGACTTCCACCATAGAGACCCGCACCAGCATTCCACCTGCGGTGTAGCCTGACTCTCCAATCCATTGTGGATTCATCTGTTTCCAGCTACAACATTACCTGCTTCCAGCCCAGCTTCCAGCAGAGTACAGCTTCTCTTAAAGGGCCGGTGTCCTTTCTACACTTTACCACTCTCCACCGGTATTATTATTTCTCCGCTCTCAAGTTCTACATTTCAGTTCATATTTCATCGCTCCCAAGTTCATTTATTATTTAACTGGTTCCAGCCAGTATCCACTCCGTGCTAACAACAGTCTGGTTCCAGCCAGTATCCACAGCAGCCGTTTTATCTTCAGCAACCCAGCTTTTCCTGGAACACCAGCTGGTACAATCCTGGGTTATCTCCATTGCTACAGTCGGGCCTGGTAAGGACTTTCCATCTAGAAGATTATAAGAACTATCTCACACTACCAGTGCCCTGTGGCTCCTGCCATCCTGTAGTACCCAGGAACTGTATTTATTCTTTGCTGACTTTTACGTTTTCTTTTACTGCTGCTGTGTTGCGGAGTTGTCATAATAAACATCATTGACTTTTATCCAAGTTGTCGTGGTCACGCCTTCGGGCAGTTATTATTCATGTTACTTACATGTCCAGGGGTCTGATACAACCTCCCAGGTTCCGGTACATCTCAGCCCCTACAACTGAGGCTGCCTCCCGTCAGCTCAGGCCCTCAGTTGTGACACCAGGTACTGTACTCATCATCTACAACCATGAAAAGACATTTTATGAAAGCTCTTGAACCCAAATTCGAAAGGTCCATACCAGGTCCTGCTGACAAAACCCACCTCTGCAAAATTGGAAGAACGTGACACATGGATCCACGCTTCACACTGCAATTGTTTTAGAAAAGGAGAGTCAGCTTCTGACACCAAACTGCTATTCACATAATGTTTTCTCTTACAGGACCCAGACCTGATAGATACCTATGGGCAGTAATTTTGGGCTCAGCATTTACTGCTGCAGAAATCATATTTGCAATACATGCTTCAGTAGGGTGGTCTCCAGACAATGAAGACCCATGCACAAATAACAATACAAATCGTGTAGACATTTCAAAATTACGATGGATGCCCCTAAACCACGCCTCTTTGATTAGTAAGCAGGAACTGCATAGTAAGTGTATCGGATTGAGGGGAGAGCAGCATTTTATTTTGTAAACATGGTAAAAGTAATACTGAGGAGTGTAATGTCAAGTGCGTAATAAGACATAAAAATGCAGAAAATTTGTTAATGCAGTTACATAACATAATAATCCAAACTATAGTAAGTAATCCATGCTGGGTTCACCACACTTTGTGGAAATAGCTCTTCTCCATCACTACCCAGAGGTATGTTTTAAGGTCCAGGTGGACTGTAATCTATAATCCAATATTGTACAAAAAGTTAATTATAACTCGATGGCATTTGATGCTGGAAAAGTGGAGGATAAGCATGCCAAGGCAACTTTCTTTATTTCCTACAACACCACTAGATTAAGCGCCTTTAATATCAAGAGGCAAGGAAATAAAACCAGGATGTGTATTGAATATTGTCAGAAACTAAATATCACTGCCCAATATTGCAAGTACAGGCAAATCAACCACTGTCGCCCATCTTTACAGCACAAGCCTCCCAAGTTATGATTAAACTAACTATGGGAACCCTTTAATTTCCGCCTGCCTAATGTATATATAATGTAAGGATCCCAGGCCTATAAATGGTTACCCTTTGGCTCATTTAGTAACTGCACTTAAGCACAGATAACCACTGATACCGATGTATATTCCCATGATGGACTTAAAGCCCTAGTTTCCTCAAATCATCCTGTCAGGTTTGTATCTGTGTCTGTTCCCGGAGGGGGCACTAGTGGGTCACTGGTGGTGCGTGGAGGAAACAAGGAGGCTGCAGTAAGTTCAAGCACATGTGCGCAATGAGGTTTTATTTATCACACTGAGGTATGAACAGCAACTGGAGCAAATTGCAATACAGATGGTATTTTGCAAGGAAACTGACAGAGGCATTATAAGAGTCACAGGTAATGGGCTGGTATGGAAACCAGTGTGATTAGCAAACAACAATGATCGGCCTGGAAGCTGATGGTGAACACCGATGGCCAGCTTGGAAGCTGATGGTAAACAGGAACAATATGCAGTAGGCAAGTAATGCATTCGATGTCAGTAAACACAGGCAATGAGAAACTCCAGTAAACGATCTGGAAACTAGATTCACACATTCAGTAGATATGTACAAAGGGGGTCATTCCGAGTTGTTCGCTCACTAGCTGCTTTTAGCAGCATTGCATACGCTAAGCCGCCGCCCTCTGGGAGTGTATTTTAGTTTAGCAGAATTGCGAACGAAAGATTAGCAGAATTGCGATAAGAAATTTCTTAGCAGTTTCTGAGTAGCTCGAGACTTACTCACAGATTGTGATTAACTCAGCCCGTTTCATTTCTGGTTTGACGTCACACACACGCCCAGCGTTCAGCCAGCCACTCCCCCGTTTCTCCAGACACTCCCGCATTTTTCCCTGACACGCCTGCGTTTTTCCGCACACTCCCGGAAAATGGCCAGTTTCCGCCCAGAAACACCCACTTCCTGTCAATAACACTCCGATCACTTCAACGATGAAAATTATTTGTTCGGGCGTGAGTAAATCTACTAAGTTTTGTGCTAAAATACTTAGCGCGTGCGCACTGCGTTCCATGCGCATGCACATTTTTGCTTTAAGCGCTCCGTTGCGAAAATCGACAACGAGCGAACAACTCGGAATGACCCCCAAAGTCCACAAAGCCAAGCTAGGCTATTGCAGGAGACAGTTGATAAATACAAGCCGGTTGTTTTAAGTGCTGGATGCAACAGCACAGTGCTGAATGCAGATTAACAACACACAGGTGAGAATGGTAAAGCGGCACCTGGAGAGAGTATTGTGAAGATACGGATTCTCTGATCACTCAGGTAAACAGTTTAGTAAAGTGGCAAATGCCCTTTAATGTAAATATACACAAACAGTACACAATAACATTATTAATTACAAGCCAGGATGGTATCTTACTTACTAAGTCCCCACAGTAGTTTAGGATTACAGTCTCCTGATGTCACATACCAGCAGTAGTTCTGGGTCCATAATGCATCCAGACACAATCCTTACTCAGCACACGGGAAGCGCTATCCTACCAGTAGCTTTCAGAAGCAATCCACCTCATTCCTCTCAGGTCAAAAACTCCACTCTCTCTGTTCCAATAGCCCCTGTTTGTTATCCTCAAACCTTTGTCTGTCCTACCTTCTGGCTCTGTATTGGGTGGGTTACATTAAAGGGGCTGACTACAGAACACTTTCAGATCAAACCTACTTTCACATGTCCAGGCATGTCCTCTAGGCCACAATAGATGTTAACTAAATTAACCTTACTTCATTAATCTGATTGTGTGGCCTGGAATCCATTGTGTGGGGAAGAATGAGGGAGGGTGCATGGGCTGACCTCTGAGACTGGCTGTATCTCCAACAGCAAACACACAGGTTATCTGAGCAGTCACATGGGGGAACATTATTTTACAATTTATAACACAATAACCAATATATTTATATATATACATCTTCATATGCATTCTGTACAAAACATCAGTGAAAATGTTTCACAATAATATGTGATGTCCATTTATACAGTTCTATTGGGAATCCAGGCAGCATGCTGTATAGGTGATAACACAGTTCTATCCTGTCTCTTTACACTAACGCACTGAATCCAGAAACAGGCTGGCAAAAAGTACTCCTCATGAGCCAGCTGGGGCTGCATCCGTTACAAGTATTTTACTGCATGTAGAATTGGTAGCAGACTGTGGAAGGAGTTGTAGCAGAGCAGGATGGCTAGTGGCTGTAGTTCCACTGAGAAATTGGAGTAAGGAAATCACCAGAGACAGGAGATTGGAGCCAGCAGATGCTGAGCACTGGACGTGATGCATTGTTCAAGGCGATGAGACTGATCCGATGTTCTGGATTTATATCCCCTGGTCATCAGGCATTGGATGCTTGAATCATGTGTGCATACATAGCACAGGATTGAGTGTTACAGGTCAGCTGACCGCAAGTGTCATGGTGGTGCTCATGCTGTACAGATGGCAGGCACACCACAGGGCCCACGCCGGATGGACTTCAGGGGTACACAGTGACAATGGGTACTGTGCTCCATGGCCAGGGAACTCATGCAGTTACAAGCTGGTGCCGTGACCTCTGGAGGCCTGCACACCAGCGCACTGGTAAGTGAGATGCTACTGAATGCTGACTCCTGACACATCCATACCAACTCCGTAAACACAAAAGTAGAATTGAAAGTGTAAATACTGGCTCCCCCTACAAAACAAATATTTGGTACTGATATTGGGACAATGGTGGGAGTAGACACTGGCAATGTCATTACTTTGGGGACAGCAGGTACAGCATTCAATAATAGGAAGTGTCTGTTAGACAATATTACTGGTATATATGATGACACTTTTAGATATGTGGGACATGAATTAAAAATGCAATGAAAAGAAATCATGCAACATGAAATGAGATTTATGGTAAGAACTTACATTTGTTAAATCTCTTTCTGCGAGGTACACTGGGATCCACAAGGATAGACATTGGGGTGTAGAGTAGGATCTTAATCCGAGGCAACAACAGGCTCAAAGCTTTGACTGTTCCCAGAATGCACAGCGCCACCTCCTCTAGAACCCCACCTCCCTGCACAGGAGCTTAGTTTTTAGTTAACCAGCCCAATGCAGTAGCAGGAAAAGAGACAAAAACGGTTAGTAGCCACATACAGCACACTCTCACAACAGGAGAAATGTCAGCGGCTAATGCCATACCAACCCAAAGAAGCTAAGTGCGTCAGGGTGGCACCTTGTGGAGCCCAGTGTAACTCGCAGAAAGAGATTTAACAAAGGTAAGTTCTAACCATAAATCTCGTTTTCAGCTGCGGGGTACACTGGCATCCACAAGGATAGACATGTCCTAATGCAGTTCCTTATGGTAGGGGATGCACTGTAGCGGGCACAAGAACCCGGCGTCCACAGGAAACATCCTGGGTAGTGGCAGTATCGAAGTCATAGAACCTTATGAATGTGTTCACTGAGGACCACGTAGTCGCCTTGCACAATTGTTCAAGGGTTGCACCACGGCGGGCCGCCCAAGAAGGTCCAACAGACTGAGTAGAATGGGCCGTAATGTGAGCAGGAGCTGACCGACCAGCCCTCACATAAGCATGTGCAATCACCATTCTAATCCAACTGGCCAAAGTCTGCTTGTGAGCAGGCCTGCCCCGTTTGTGAAATCCAAACAGTACAAAGAGAGAATCAGATTTCCTAATGGAAGCAGTTCTTTTCACATAGATACAGAGAGCCCATACCACATCCAAAGACCGCTCTTTGGAAGACAGATCAGGAGAAAGAAGTGCCGGAACTACAATCTCCTGGTAAAGGTGGAACAAGTAAACCACCTTAGGTAAATATCCGGGATGAGTCCTAAGAACCGCCCGGTCACGGTGAAATATCAGATATGGGGAACTACAGGACAAGGCACCCAAATCCGACACTCTTCTAGCTGAAGCAATAGCCAGCAGAAACACCACCATAAGGGAAAGCCACTTATGTTCAGCTGAACCAAGAGGTTAAAACGGAGACTCTTGTAACGCCTCCAAAACCACCAACAAGTCCCAAGGAGCCACAGGCGGGACATACGGAGGTTGGATACCAAAGACACCCAGATTTAAGGTATGCACATCAGGTAAGGTCGCAATTTTTCTCTGAAACCACACCGACAAGGCAGAAATATGAACCTTGAGGGAGGCCAGATGCAGGCCTAAGTCCAGGCCCTGCTGAAAAAAAGCCAACCTACTTGGCTGTACTAAACTTGGAAGCGTCATAATCGTTAGATGCGCACCAAACAAAGTAAGAATGCCAGACCCTATAGTAAATCCGAGCAGAAGCCAGTTTCCGGTCCCACAACATAGTTTGAATGACCACCTCAGAAAACCCTTTAGCCCTTAAGATGGAAGCTTCAAGAGCCACGCCGTCAAAGACAGCCGGGGCCCTGAAGGAGGAGGTCTGGGCATTGTGGAAGTAGAATTGGATGCTCTGACGATAGGCCTTGCAGGTCTGAGAACCAGTGCCGTCTGGGCCACACTGGAGCTATGAGAAACAGAATTCCTTTTTCTTGCTTTTACTTCCGAATTACCCTGGGCAGGAGTGACACCGGAGGAAACACGAACGGCAGCCGAAACCTCCACAGCACCGCCAGCGCATTCACGAATGCTGCTTGAGGATCTCTTGTCCTTGCTCTGAAGACCGGAACCTTGTGATTGTGTCGGGACGCCATCAGATCTACGTCTGGAAGACCCCACTTTTTCGCTAGGAGTTGAAACACTTCTGGATGGAGGCCCCACTCGCCGGCATGTACGTCCTGATGACTGAGAAAGTCCGTTTCTCAATTCAGGACTCCTGGAATGTAGATTGCCGATATGGCCGGTAGATGACGTTCCGCCCAATGTAGAATCCGTGAGACTTCCTTCATTGCCAGATGGCTTCGAGTGCCGCCTTGATGATTTATGTAAGCCACTGTGGTGGCATTGTCCGACTGCACTTGAACAGGACGGTTCTGAATTAAATGCTGTTTGATATCCAGAAGGGACGGCCCCTGCACAATTGTTGGTCCTGGAGACACCAGAGCAGCGACAGACGGACCTCCGGAGTCAATGAGATCATTTGAGAACTGATCCGGTGAGGAAGGCCGTCCCACTTGGCTAGAATCAGCCTCTGGAGGGGGCGAGAATGGAATTGAGCTTACTCCACCATATCGAATGCTGATACCATGAGGCCCAGCACCTGCATCGCCGAATGTATTGACACTTGCGGACAAGATAGGAAGCAACGAATCCTGTCCTGAAGCTTCAGGACTTTCTCCTGACACAACAACCACCTCTGGTTGTGAGTGTCCAATAGCGCTCAAAGATGCACCATGCTCTGAGCAGGAATCAGGGAGGATTTCTTCCAGTTGATGAGCCACCCATGAGCTTGTAGCAACCAGAACGTCATATCTAGATGATGAAGGAGAAGTTCTGGGGAATTTGGCAGGATTAACAAGTCGTCCAGATACGGCAGTATCCTGACCCCTTGACGGCGGAGTACCACCGTCGTCACTGCCATGACTTTGGTGAAGACTCGCGGAGCCGTTGTTAAACCAAAAGGTAATGCCCAAAACTGGTAATGGAGGTTGCCAATAGCAAACCTCAGGTATTGCTGATGTGACGCTGCTATAGGAATATGCAGTTAAGCATCCTGTATGTCCAGGGATACCATGTAGTCCCCAGGTTCAAAGGCCAGAACAATAGAGCGAAGGGTTTCCATACGGAACTTGGAAACCTTCACAAACCTGTTCAATGCCTTGAGGTTGAGAATGGTCTGGGAGGACCCATTCGGTTTCGGGACTAGAAACAGCGGAGAATAGTACCCCCCGGCACCTCTGCGCAAGAGGCACCTGTACTACGACTCCTGTATCCAGGAGGGTCTGTACCACCGAATGCAGAGTGTTTGCCTTTGTCTGGTCCAATGGGACGTCTGTCTGGCAAAATCGATGAGGGGATCGGTTTTTGAAGGCTTTGGCGTAACCTCGAGTGACGACTTCCCGTACCCAGGCATCTGAAGTGGTCTTCAACCATTCCTGGGTATACCCTAGAAGCCGGGCCCCCACCCTGGGATCCCCCAGGGGGAGGCCCGCCCCATCATGTGGCAGGCCTTGGAAGCTGGCTGATGGGCCGCCCAGGCTCTTTTGGGCTTTGGCTTACCAGGTTTGGAAGTGCGGGCCTGCTTGCTGTACTCCTGACCTTTTGCTTTACCTGAAGGACGAAAGGGGCAAAAGGAAGTACCTTTAGCCTTCGACACAGAAGGAGCGGTACTTGGCAGACAGGCAGGTTTGGCCGTAGCCAAGTCAGCCACTATCTTATTTAAGTCCTCCCCAAACAGAACATCTCCCTTGAAAGGGAGTACCTCCAGGGTTTTTCTAGAGTCCAGATCCTCAGACCAGGATCACAGCAGCAATATCCAGCGAGCCAGGACTGACATAGTAGAGGCCTTGGCTGCTAGGATACCACTATCAGAAGCTGCCTCTTTAATATAGCGAGAAGCTGTGACAATACATGACAAGCATTGTCTAGCATGGTCAGAAGAGATTTCAGCTTCTAACTCCAAGGCCCATGCTTCAATAGCCTCTGCAACCCATGTTGCTGCAATAGTGGGACTTTGTGCAGCACCCGTGAGGGTGTAAATTACTTTCAGACAACCCTCCACATGTTTATCCGTAGGCTCCTTTAGAGACGTAACAGTAGTGACAGGTAGAGCTTAGGAAACGACCATCCTAGCCACATGTGAGTCTACTGGATGAGGCGTTTCCCAATTCCTAGACATCCCATCTGGTGCGAGGGGATAGCGAGCCAGCATCTTCTTTTGAGGCATAAACTTTGTACCTGGGTTTTCCCAGGGTTCCTGATGTATATCCACTAGGTGGTCAGAGTGAGGTTAAACTTGTTTAACCACCTTCTGACACTTGAACCTGTCTGGTTTCTTAGGAGGGATGGATGGCTCGGGATCATCCGTAATCTGTAGAATTAATTTATAGCCTCCAAAAGATCAGGAACATCCACATGTGAACTACCCTCCCCATCAGCCGTATATCTGAGTCAGAACCTGTGGGGTCAGTGTAAGTGCCGTCTTCATCAGACAAGGTGTCAGTGACAACAGTGGATTGTGAGGAGACAAACGCTCTCTTAGAGGACCCCTTGGACTTAGGCGAGCAATGGTCAGACTTTTTAGTAGTCAGGGACTGGTTCAACTTCTTCAATTGGGCAGATAAATCGTCTGCCCACGGCGGGTTAGCTGAAGGGACCACATACGGTTGTACCGTCATAGGGGGTCCCATATGGGGTGTCAGTTTATTAATAGCGTATGTAGAAGTGTGGAAAAAGCGGCCCACGGTGGGTCATTATGTACCCCCGTTGCCACAGTCCCACTGGGGGCCAAAGAGCCCCCAGAACCAGAGCCCGCAGCTGCTATATTCTCCTCATAGGGATCTGTGGCTTCAGCATCACCGGCAGTGTGTTCAGCCCCAGAACCGTTACCCTCAGAAGCAGACATGATATAACTTGCAGTATCAGGTAACTCAGTACAATTGGCAGCAGCACAATACCTCTTACCCAAACCCCTGCGCAGTGTAGTCAGCACTAGCAGAGATAAAGGAGAGATATCGTGACTAAAATCACAGAGAAAAATACGTATTAAAGTATATTTTTGTGAAAATCCTATATCAGTATAAAACCTGACACACCAAGCCCCCTCAGGTTATAGAATATAGAGATAGCAAGTTGAGTGAAAGACACGAGATGGACACCACTCAGCTATCAATGCACACACAAATAGTCACAGTTTGTACAATGCAGAGGTTATTACTAACAATAATACTGCACTGGACTAGCTTATATATATAGCTATATAGTCAATAGATATAACACTACACAGTAAGAACTGGATGTATATCAGAGAGTAATTGTACTAGAAAACCCTGACTAAATGCACTCTTTCTTAACTAGCACTGTCTAAAAAGGCAGGTAGAATACTTAAGTGTCATGTAAAGTCACAGCACGGACAACCAGGCTGCTTTACACAGGAGGATTTACTCAAGCAGTCCCAGGAACAGTGAAGCAGAGAGAAAATGGCGCCCAGACACTGACAGGGTGTGAGGGAGAGACAGATATGCAGCTCCAGGGTGGGAACATTTGCGGGAAATGGCGCCCTGGGGCTGGGGGAGGGGCTTCAGGTCTAAGCCTTATCCCCCTGCTGGCAAAACCACCGGGTACTGTGGGCTACTGAAAATGGTTTATAGAGAGAAAACCTGACCTACACCCATGCCCTGGTGATCTAGTGGGATTGCCTGTACTGCCACAGTGTCCACAGACAGCGCGCACGGCCCGCCTTCCACTGACCACGCCGGATCGCGATAAAGACCAGGTCAAGCAAGCAGGACCCACTTACCACCTCCCAAAGCACGGCCACATGATCCCGGAGAGCCCTCATCATGTGTGCCTGACGTTAAGAAAACCGGAGCCTCCTGCTGTATTTAGCCGGCAACCAGGGCTCGGGAGTGTACAACGCCGCTGGGGAGAGCTTGAGCTGCAGCAGTGAATGTCTTCTGACATTTACCACCGCTGCTGCCCTTGAAGTCTTCATTTTTTTCTTCAAAAAAAAGCTCTTCTTAGAGCTGCCTGGAGCAGCCCCTCTGTTATGTGCCTGCTTACTGCAGCACCAACTACAAAACTGAGCTCCTGTGCAGGGAGGCGGGGTTATAGAGGAGGCAGCGCTGTGCATTCTGGGAACAGTCAAAGCTTTGAGCCTGTTGGTGCCTCGGATCAAGATCCTACTATACACCCCAATGTCTATCCTTGTGGAGCCCAGTGTACCCCGCAGCAGAAAGTAATCATAGACTTTTTACATGCATAGTCAGGAGTGTATTGACTAACCCTTTTTGTCTACTCAGTTTTCCAATGTTGCACTTATTACACTAATGAGACAGTCAGAGGAAGTGATAACACAACATACTGTATGAATGAAATAAAAATCTTAAAGAAACATTTGCCACAGAACATCATATTGATTATAGCAAAAGGATTTGTTCTTTTAATAATAACTTACACAGCTGTAAAGGTGTTAATATGGTTGGTAAAAAGGTTGCTTAGGCCCAACCACTATTATGATTGCTGGAACATATGATCAGCTTGGCAATACCCCCACCTACTACCAGACTATGTACCCACAGCTTGAACCAGACATGTGTTCCATTTACAGTGAAGAGCTGACCCCTGGTGAACAAAGAATGTGCAAGAATTGCAAAGCAATTCTTGTTTACCTGAACATTAATTAGTACGATAATTAGTTTGGAGAGTACAGACTTGTGTTTCAACAGGGGATGGGTGGACTATTAAGAGCTGAGGGTCCCCATATGTATATAATCTGCAGCAGTTTGTATACAGTATGTATGAGCACCTTTTGATACAACACAAGACCGTGATCTCAGGCAGATAAAAGGTAATAGGCTATGTAATTAATAAAGAGATGAGAAATGTGATTTTATAGTCAGCAGCCATGTTGTTCTTCAGTCACCATTTTACTACTAGCTTAAGCTTATTCATTAGCAGAAACTTACAAGTAGCCTAGGAGCTTTACCATGAAACTGTAAGAGGAACTTTTTGGCAAGAAACTGTAAGAGGAAGTCACCCATGTAATGTGCTACAAATATGGAACCACTTTACAAGTAAATCAAAAAATCTTGAAACCACAGAGTTATCCTATGTTTATCCTATGGTTGTTATCACTAGCTGGTACTAAGCTCAGACCAGGGGTCCTGACACACATAAGAGCTCACCTAGCCATCAACCAACTGAGGGTCCACGTTTAGATCCCACACCATATATTCATACATAGAGAAAGTTGTCCTCATCATGGATGCCTATGCCTCTGCATCACCAGCATTTGCATCTGGTTTACTTCAAGTCATCATTCCTGAGTACTTGTATCTGCCTTATATTAGTTTTATATATGCTTTCTTGATGGTCTGCATAAGCTGCATTTGCATAAATACACCACACAAAATAGTGCCAGAAATCAGGGTTTACAAATTGGACCCGGTGAAGTTGGTGACCACACCCTTGTGTCTGTATTAGCAGCATGCTCTGGGCTGCAGTGGGTACACAGCTCTCTAACAGAGAGTCAAGTAAAGGTTCCTGGCAGTTTGGATGCAGATGGTCAGAAGCCTGATAATGGCATCCCAAATATCAGAATCCCAACGCTTTTTAGTTAGTATGCTAACATTACCCCTCACTTTTCCCCCAATCACAGACATCACCCTCGTAGCTTAATCCTAACCCTCCCATCTCACAGCCTAAAACTAACCCCCCCCTCCCATAGCCTAACTCTCCACATTCTCCACCTAGTGACTAAAATGAACACAACTGTCCCCCCACAGCCTAATTGTAACCTTCTCCAGCATACTTACTGTACATCTGGGATTATGACTGCTGAGATTCCGGCATCAGGATTTTCAGTGGTGTCGGGATTCCGGTACCAGTCTTCTAACCATTGGCATCCTATCATCGAGATGCCAACTAAAACCCCTACCAGATTTATGTGTGCAGTCATGTGTCGTGGCACTTAGTGCAAAATTCAAATCTATCATTCCCCACTTTGCTAATAGAGTACTGTCCGAATGTCAGGCTGTTTTTCCTGTGCTCCAGTGTTACTAATCCAGACTGCTGGTTGCTACTCCGTGTTCTTTTCCAGCTTGATTCTGACTTTGCTTTCTGACTTCTCCTTGATTACCTGGTTATCTGATTCCTCTGGACACATCTCTAGTACTACTCACACACTGTGCCCTCTGCATTTGCATAATCTCATTTTTTAGTAGAGAAATGTCAAAGTCAAAAATATTACATACACAGCAAATACAAACTCCAAATAGATGGGTCCCTGTGTGTGCGCATACACGCAGCTTGCACAGCGATATATGGTAGCAAACGTATTCACACAGACAAGCCAGAAAGATATATTCAACACATATTTCATACAACACATAAATTAAACATGTCAAGCACCAGACATTATAATGTATTTATATAGGAGAGTAATACCATCTCATATATGTGTATTATTGGAATGTAACAAGTTAAACATATCATGCTTGGTGTCAAAATGATCATGGGAATGAGTGTGTTCATTTATTAGCAATGGGTAGATTGTAGCACATTGCAACGATTAGTTATGATTAAATGTAGGAATATGAAGCCACAATTCTAAAGTGAACAAAGAACTTCCTGGAAGACAGCATGGCTAATCCCTATGATGTCATCTTCAAGGCAGGACGTTACTTGCATATGAACTGACCAATAACACATCATGAATGATAGATCACCCTCCCCTGGACCAATAACAGAAGACTCAGTCCCAGACATGTACTTTCCCCAATACACAGAATATAGGTATTTTCTCTCACCCAAGAAGTTCTGTGTTGTTTTGTTAGTTGCTGTTGTGGCAGATTCAAAGGTGGAGCGGAATATGCATTGAGCATGGGACAGGGGGAATTTGCTGGCTGTAATTGATCCTTATGTAGCTACAATTGCTTCTTGTGTAATTGTAACACTGTAACCATGTATATACTGTACATGTGTTATATGGTATGCATACCCTTTTAATATCAAATATATACATCTCTGAGCATTGGACCTCAGTAATACAATGTATACAATGTAGTGTGCGAGTTCTTGTTTTCTCTTAAGGGATGTAGAGTATGCGACGTACAGCACACTTTTATCATATATGGTAATAAGATGTGCCTTGCGTCCGAAGCATATTTTAACACTGGCATTTCAAATATTTATTAGAGATAATCTGAACTTCTCAGTTGGGTGCTCATCCGGGATATCATGTACTTAATGATGCACTGTACAGATGCTACTGTGGTCTACCAGCTAAAGGTAGACGCATCTAGATGCTGCTGAACTGCATGCCATTTTTTTAGTGTTGTCAGTAAGTCGTTGATATCAATCAGGGGACAATATATTTCTTTGTTGTTTGAGTGTGACAAAAATGAAATGCTACAGTGTACTTTTATTGTTGCTAAACAAAGTTCAATAAGTCATATTGTGTTCGATACAAATTGGATTGTTTATCTATTAAGTAAATTTAAAAAGTATGTAAAAGTTGGTACATAGGTATGATACAGCTGTGAAAGCATGCTGAGGCCTATTCGCATACTGCTAACGTAGGCCTGAACCAGAAAATCTTTGGTCGTGCTGAAAAATTATGTGTAATTATTGTTACCATGCAGTGGGAATTGTCTCTTAGGGCAACTACCGGTGCTTGTATAAATTGGGATTTATTTGTGACAAAAGAGCTAGCTGCATGGTATTCTGGCCACATGGTCTGACCACCATTTTGTCTATGCACATGGCTTGGGAAGGGGGAGGAGCAGTGGCCATTATAGGTACGTAAGGTCACTCCCTATCCACCTAGCTAACAGCTGACTTTCAGGTTGTTAAACAATCTGTTTCCTTTGTCACAAATAAGCAATATGTATGTACAAATCCAACACCATTTAAAAGCTACCAATGAATTTAACTAACCCATGGCATAGTCAATTCTAAATAGTGTTTCAATTGGGCCTAGAGAGAGAAATAATGATAAATAAATACTTGATGTAAAAATTACACACAGATGAAGAGTTTTTTTTTTCTCTCCAGGATTTGTTAACCCTCTGCTTGCTCAATTGAAATGTTAATTAACCTGTTCAACCAGCCTGGACAATAAGCATGTGAACATCTGTTGATATGCAAATTAGAGGCTCTGTAGAAAATTACATTAATTCAGTATGTGTGTGTGAATACATATGCTGTGTGAGGGGTTTCATAGAAGTGCAATAAATAATGTGTGTATGTATATATATATATATATATATATATATATATATATATATAGACTTGGAGATGCGGCACTCTGGTTCACTTAAGTAGCAATAACGGGTGTGGAGTCCCTTGTTCAGGTCAACGTTTCAATATTTTATTTATATTGTCATCAGGATACAAACTTACATAAAACAAACATACCTTTATACAAGTCCCCCACCATACAAGTCCCCCAGCATTGCGGTAACAGTGCAATTGTTATGTATACGTTTGCTTTAAAACTTGTTTAAACTAATGTAACCATGTTGCTTTTGATGTCTCGTTACTTTGTTTGGTTGCTATGGTAACAACACGGTGGCTTAATGGGCTGATGTTTATGACGTCTATTTTCAGCACAGCAAAGGGGCGGGGATGCAGTCCCGCTCCGATGCCGGCATTCACGTGGTGGGGGACTTGTATAAAGGTATGTTTGTTTTATGTAAGTTTGTATCCTGATGACAATATAAATAAAATATTGAAACGTTGACCTGAACAAGGGACTCCACACCCGTTATTGCTACTTAAGTGAACCAGAGTGCCGCATCTCCAAGTCTGTATCTTCACGTCTATGAAGGCACCGGTGCAGGTGATTTTTTCTTGTTGAAGGGAGTGCCAGGCTGACACGGGTTGTATATACAGGTATTCATTGTGGAATTGAATACCCTGTCACGGCACCCCACGGCTAATTAATCATCACATGGATGTATTGCTGAAACTTGTTTGTATCAAGTTGTGACTGTTTTTAGTTTTCTTGCGGGCGGTATATGCAATTTGGCCACTAAGCAAAATATGGCCTAGCCGCTCGTTTATGGTTTGTGTGCACTTTGGAATTTCTTCTTTGCACTGCACTTTTTTGCAAATTTGAGACTAGACTTGGTGGAGACAGTGAAAAGCACCTGGCACTTTATCGTTTATGCATTATGGCTACTATGGTAGATGACGTAGAGGCTGAGACTCAGGGAGAAACTCCGGCATTACAGTTCTGTTACCCGGTAGGAGAAATACACACTTTCTCTGAATCAGAGGTGGATGCTATTTTATATAACAAAGGAGTTAAGGATGAGGTGGAAGCTATGGCACCGGAATTAATTTATAGAGACCTTCTCCGGCTAAAAAAGAAGGAGATAGATTTTTATCTGCACGGACTCTCCCTCAGCGATTATTACAAAACAAAGAAAATTCCCAGGGGTTTCAGAGTTAAAAACTGCCCCACAATAGGTCGTTATGACCCCCAATTTTGCCGTAAATGGGTGGGAATATTAAATCGCTGTTCCTTTGACCTCATCTTACTGGTAATTGAACAATCTACAAAGGAACTTAATTCAATTAAAGATAAAATAACAAGTTTTGAAGGTGTACATTTGGCAGCGTTAACATCTGATCAAAGAACTGACTGGTTGGACCGGCTTAAACAACAGATCGCTACTTATAAAAGAGAACTACTCCAATTTAAAAAAGAGAAACTCAATAAGGTTGAGTTGGACTACGAAAGACATACTGTTTATAAGTGGCTCTCTGGAGGTCCTAATGAGGAACATAAACAACCTTTTTTTAGGAGAAATAAACAGCGTAATTATAGAAAAACTACACGTTTTGATACAGATTCTTCCCAAGATAACTTGAGCTCTAACAGTGAATTGGAGCAGACCCCGTCGACATCTGGCCCTTTAGGGGCCCTAACAAGAGCAGCACAGCGGGGCTTCATCCAAGGCGAAAAACGCGAAAAAGGAAATGCACGCGGCGGGGGGGCCAGTCAGAAAGGCAGAGGGCGAGTAGGCAGGCCTCCCTTAGCCAAGAGAACCTAATATTTAATTTATCATCTTACGAACTATCTGAAGGTGAAGCCAGTTTGTTATCAAAAGGACTGTCCTTTATCCCTTCAGTAAAATTTGAAGAATTGCCTTGGATGATGGAGAAACAAGAATTGGCTAGATCAATCAGATTAAAAGAGTTTTTTGGCAATAATAGTGGTGTAACATCTGCCAATAAACCAGAAATTCCAGCTCAATTGAAAAAATTTGCCAAACGTTCCAACTTTGATCCTGTTTCTAATAATGCTAGCTTGAGAACTTTCTTCAGATTGTTAGACCTAGAGGTTGACGCATCGACCTCCTCTCGTGCCCCAGCGCATCCAAATTTAACTGCAGCAGAACGTCAAGGTTTAAAAACTTTGACTTCAAATAAAATGCTAGTTATCCGCCAGGCAGACAAAGGCGGAGGCATTGTTCTGCAGGATCTGCTGGACTACGATAAGGAGGTGATGCGCCAACTTGATGACATAACTACTTATCAATTACTACCTAAAGATCCATCTACTGCATGTAAGGAAAGATTGTTGCAGTTGCTACAGGCTGCAATGGACATACGATTCATCTCTGAAAGCATGATGGATATTTTGTACCCTAAATTTCCATTAATACCAATCTTTTACACAATCCCTAAGGTACATAAGGGGTTAAATCCACCACCAGGCCGTCCTATTGTATCAGCATGTGGATCACTATTGCAGCCTCTAGCAACGTTTTTGGATTCTTTATTGCAGCCATTAATTCAAGCAGAATCCACTTTTCTATTGGATACTACTGCCTTTCTTACTCGGTTAAATATGATTACCGAGATTCCTAATGATTGTCATCTGGTAGTAGTAGATGTTGTTAGTCTGTATACCTCAATACCGCACTCCTTGGGTTTGAATGCACTAAAATTATTTTTACAAGCTAAAAGTGAATATTCTGCGGAAGTGATTGAAATAATCCTTCAAATGTTTGAACTTATTTTGTTTAATAATTTTTTTCTGTATGATAATCGGTTTTATTTACAGACAAAGGGGTGTGCGATGGGGAGCTCGATGGCTCCAGCTTATGCAAATGTGGTGATGTTTTTGATCGAACATCTGTTATTTTTTTCAAAGGATTCTATATCATCTATGATTCTCATGTTTGTTAGATACATAGATGATCTATTTTTACTTTGGAGGGGCGATGTGCAGATTCTTATAGAATTAATAGAAACTCATAATCATTCAGAGAATCCTATTAAATTCACCTATAATCATAGCAAGGATAATATCAATTTTCTGGATGTGAATATATCCATTAAGAATAATAGCCTGCACACAAAACTCTTCGCCAAAGAAACTGACAGGAACATGTTACTAAAACCACAGAGCTGTCACCCCAGAGCATTAATTAATGGTTTACCATACTCCCAAATGATAAGGGTGATGAGGATTAATAGCGACAGACAGACTGCAATTGAGCAGCTTGATGAGATGATTAATCAATTTCTTGAACGGGGATACAAATTAAAATTGTTACTACAATGTAAAGAAAAAGTATTAAGGATGGAGCGCTCTAAACTATTATCTAGAGATGATATAATAGAGCCTAGAAGTCAGAAAAACAGAAATAAAAATAAACTACCTTGGGTGAGCAGATATAATGTGTGCTCACCAGAAATTATTAATAAAGCAAAAAAATTATGGCCCATTATCCAAAGTGATGATAAGTTAAATCTACAGGAACATACTTTAATGCCCTGTTTTTCAAGGGGAAAAAATCTGAAAGATTCCCTAGTTAAAACTTTGACTTCTGTACGGCCCATCAAGAAACCTACTTTCTTGTCTAACACTCGGGTAGGTTGCTTTAAGTGCACCTGCACTACCTGCCAATTCCTCCTCACGGGGGATGTGTTCTGTCACCCTCAATCAGGTAAACAATTCTTTATTAGACACCACTTTACTTGTAACTCCTCGTTTGTTATTTACCAAATAGTTTGCCCCTGTGGCTTATCTTATATTGGCAAAACCGAGAGCAAGTTTAAGGAGCGCATGGGCAACCACCGGGCTGCCATACGAGCCGCAATCGCTTCGGGTACAAGCGACCAACCCGTTGCCCGTCATTTTGCGCTCCTTAAACACCCTCTCGCAAGTCTTAGATACCGTATGATTGACACGGTTCCAATTAACATCAGAGGGGGTAATAGATCCTTACAACTGTTGCGCTGTGAAGCACAATGGATCCACCGCCTCGATGTAATGGCCCCTAGGGGACTGAATGAAAGTATTTCTTATGCAGCATTGCGGTAACAGTGCAATTGTTATGTATACGTTTGCTTTAAAACTTGTTTAAACTAATGTAACCATGTTGCTTTTGATGTCTCGTTACTTTGTTTGGTTGCTATGGTAACAACACGGTGGCTTAATGGGCTGATGTTTATGACGTCTATTTTCAGCACAGCAAAGGGGCGGGGATGCAGTCCCGCTCCGATGCCGGCATTCACGTGGTGGGGGACTTGTATAAAGGTATGTTTGTTTTATGTAAGTTTGTATCCTGATGACAATATAAATAAAATATTGAAACGTTGACCTGAACAAGGGACTCCACACCCGTTATTGCTACTTAAGTGAACCAGAGTGCCGCATCTCCAAGTCTGTATCTTCACGTCTATGAAGGCACCGGTGCAGGTGATTTTTTCTTGTTGAAGGGAGTGCCAGGCTGACACGGGTTGTATATATATATATATATATATGTATATATGTTATATTATTATTATTATTATTATTATTATTATTATATGGGTATTTATATCATCATATGTTCTGCAAGATAGCTATCCATTCTGAATCATAGCATTTAAATGATAGACAATAGCCATATTATATTCAAATGTTTTAAAAATGATTGTTAAAGTGTTATTGTTAACGAAAATTCACAAAATATTTGCATTTCATACGTGCTACCTAAAAGTTTTGGTAACACATAGCGGAAGCTTTCCGGGAGGGAACTTCCGGTGCTCAAAGGGAACATGGAAGCATTTATCTAACTACTACTACTACACAATACAAAAAAGTTTTTTTTTTTATTGTTTATTGTTGTAAAGTTGGGTAACAGAGTGTGGCAAGCTGCGTGCAAAGGTATGCAGCGATACACATTTGCGTACGCAAGTACACGTGTCATATTACAATAGTACGTGGATGCACAGGCAGGAAACATGAGTGTGTATTTACGCAAGCGGAAGTTAGCCGCATAATAGAAATTGATTGTTAAGGTGGGATAAAACACATTTTAACAGGTAACTATCCGATTTTAAAGCACATTACTATAATACTTTGTTTAAAGTGTAATACCTTTAAGGGGGTGTTATCAATCACTGGTAAATGACTTTTTTTCAGTACAGATAATCTAAAAGTATGGGTTGTTGAAAAGTAAGTGTGAGTGGATTGAACCAGGACAAAGCGGGATCTCGTCGTTGAGACACTGAGTTAGCAGAGGCTCGGTGGTGGGAAGGTTAGCAACCTTACGTTTTATTGGTATTTGAGGCACATGGTGTGTGTTCTTTTTCAAGGTAAAAATGTGCAGAGGAGCGTGATATGTTGACCAAAGGGTTGGTGTTACACTCCGGCTGTGGAGCGCAGCTTGTTGATTCGACTCCCATGAACATAGGGTGTATAGATAACAAGTATCTATAAGCTGTGCAATTGGACCGCATGTGTGTATGTGTGTGTGTGATACGCAGCGCAATGTGATACCATTTGCGTAATTCTGCACAATTGTGTCATTATACGCGCTGTGTAAAGCATACACAGACGTGATTTGTGTAAAGTAAAGGAATTCTTCGCTGACTCTCAGGAAATCTTCCTGGTGGACATTAATTGGAAAGGGTGATCTATAAGTTGTTTTTCTCACCCAAAAAAATTCCAGTTGATAGAAACCCAAAAGTAGAAGGCCTGTAACCTCCACTGAAAAAGGTGGGGTATTAATTTATTGCTGTTTACACTTCAATACTTCCAGTGCTGAGGTGTCTGGTAGGGGCCTAGTCTGTGTACGCGGGGGTCACTAATGGAGTGGACCGTGGTACTGGCCAGCAGAGGCAAGAGTGGGTGAAAAGCGCTCAAAGGGACTTTTCACCGTCATCTTGTGTGGGCCATTTGGTGTTTTGTGAAAAAAGCCCACAATGGGAGCCAAAATGGGCATGCAAGAAGCAATCAGGAGCTAAGGTTTAGGCTGAGGAGCAGAGACCAAGAGGGTGCACTCGGTATTTTAAGAGTAGGAAGTATGGTCCATACACGGAGGATTTTTGTAATGATTGAGTACATATGAATGGTGGAATATCATTTCCAGTGATTGGTGGTATTGATCCTGAGGTATTGCAGGTAGTATGTTTAATCAAAGTCATATAAGACAAGAACGAAAACATAACTATTTGAACTCGTAGCAACAATGAATAAGAAATAAATAGAAAGCAAGTATACTGCCATATGTGGATGTGGAAGCAGTTGCAGCCAGCATATAAACTATAGAAAATAATAATAATAAAAATATGAATGTCACCTACAGTATATATGTCCTAATGAACGTCAACGTTTTATTTAGGAGGAGAAGGTGACCTGACTAGTTTCAGCCATTTCTCATGCACTCAGAGGAGTATCCAACCGGTAAAAGAGGAGCTGTAGCCTGAAGGGAAAGTGGCTGAGACCAGTGGAACTGGTAAGTATGGAGTCATTCAAGTACATATATAGTAAAATCCCCCAAAAATAAAATAAAATAATAATCAAGAAAGTAATGTCATAAATGGAGATTATACTGTCCGCACATTAGTATTTCCCAGTAGGAAAGCGGACAAAGATAGGGTTACCCCCGGGTATTTCTTTTTAATTGCCACATAAGAAGTATTAATTTCTAGGAATGCCCTTGTCTAGATAAGCTTGGAAATGTTTGTTGGACCATGTACAGATCCTTAATATGGGATGAGAAGGATTGAATGAATACTTCGCATGATCTAGAAGCTTGTTTTTTTTTGTTTTTTTTTGCAGTACTAGAAAATTCTCCGTCAGGATAAGATCACTGCTAAACACTAATTCTGCAAACCCTTTTCTTTTTTTCCTAGCAGCAGTGGCCCCTGACTAACTTAATCAACAGAGATTTTATTTTGTTAATTGAAATGTGAAATACATAAATTGTACTCCCACTCAGGAAGTACAAGGTATATTAGAAACTCCTCAAAGACTAATGATGCATTCCACTGTTCTAGAGTCATGTTCATCACAGCTAGAGGAAATCATCTCACAGATACCGGGTTCCCTATGAAATTAGGATGGACAGGACACTGGATTGATGGCTGAGGTAGTCCCAGTAGTGACACTGCAAGCACAAGATTTAAGGGGGGTAGACCAAGTCGTTAATCAATTCCCCGTAGTGCCCAATCCAGCTGTCATTTTAATAAAATCCTCTCCACCTCTACAAACTTATCTGTCACCAACCTTTATTCTGTTTCTTCACAGTTTATTCTTCATCTTTGCGTTCACAAAGGGGGTACAATACATGGACCCAATTCTCCCAAGGTTTCAAGTGACAGCCTGAATATTTTCCCCCGAGCCCTACATGACTGTTTACAGTCCTTTCAGCCTGAGAGTGGGTCGGTGCTGATACAATATGTTGATGACTTGTTGTTGGGCGCCGATTCATTCGAGTCGTCCCTGGCAGATACAAATCAGGTTCTGTTTCGTCTTTTCCAGCAGGACACAAGTTTTCAAGGGATAACCTACAGTTGCTTAGGACAAGGGTCAAATACCTGGGACATAGTACTTGTACATGATTTGACAGTTCATAGACCACATGCCGTATTGGTCCTTCAAAGTTCTGCCTGAACCCGGTATGTCTCATCAGCACGATGGCACCAGTATTACTGCAGCATGCCTTGCCATGCACAAAGGGTGGAGGATGAGAATACTGGTGAAGGGAAATTTTGTATAGACACTGATATGCATAATGGTATGGAATATCTGAATCAGACCTTTACTACAAGACCAGACATAAGTGACAGCCCGTTAGTGAATGCAGACCTAATATTTTTTTCTCTTTTTTTCCCTCTAGAGATGTTTTTTTTTTCTTTTTTTGAGTTATGCTCATGGTATTCTACATTTGCAAACACACAACAATTATGTTAAGATGCAAATGTGTGTTCCCTTCAGGAAAAGGAGGTCTGGAAGGCGAAGGGTTATGGTCAGGAGTTCTCAGGACTCTGGAGAGATGGACAAGGTAAGCCAGTGGCCCTCAGGACGTATCTCCCAAGCCTAGCTTAGGCAGCACATAGTCTGACTCACCTAGGGTAAGGAAGGTATGTGCAACTTGGTAAGAGCTTACTGATGTGCACCAGGTTTCTCTTCTCAGGCAAGCAGGAAAGCAATGACCTGTCTTACTTGCATGAGAAAGAACATTTGGTAAGGTAGCACCAACAGAGCCATCCCATACTCCTCCTGCAGACGGACCTTTTCCGGTAATACAAATCGACTTCATACAGTTAACACCCTGTAGGAATCTGAAATATGTATTTGTGTACACTGATGTTTTCTCAAACTGGGTAGAGGCATTTCCTGCCACCACAAATACTGCTGTGTTTACCGCAAAGAAAATTGTGCAGAATTTTGTGTGCAGATATGGTATCCTTAGGAGTAGGAGCAAAGTGATAGCTTGAAACTGGACTATTGTGGTCATAGACACTGCCACTAGTGATATGTAGCATCGGAACAACTCCCATATCCCCAATTAATGAATCAGCATCTTTAAAATTTTTGTTTTGTTTCTTTAGTGCTTTTTTTTGGAAGACAACCTCCTGTCATGATCGATCCGCACCGTGATCAGAAATACATCAATGAGGTGACAGTACAGTACCTTATCGAGATGAGCCAGCATTTTAGAACTTAACAAATGAACTTGAAACTGTTGATTCCTGATATGCCAACTACGAACTGTCTTGATTGTGAACCAAGGGACTGTGTGATTGATCTTACGCTCAGGTTATCTACTAGACAGGTGGGAAGGACCGTACCAAGTTTTGTTGACAGCACGATCCCAGTGAAAGTACCCGAGAGACAGACTTGGGTCCATGAATTCTCATCGCAGGAAAGTTGGTAGTCCGGAAGGAACTCATAAAGGGAGTGAGATTGCAGAAATATCACCGAGAGCTTGTTCCGTGAAGACTGAGAGGCGGCACTGTTGAACACTACCTGAGCGTACTAAAGGATTACAGAAAGACCAGTCATAATGGATTTGCTATGGGCAATATTTGTTTTGTTCTATCTTTGTTTTTTCCCTTTGACAAACTTTTTTTTTCAGGACATTCTATTTTTGTGAGGTTTTCATGAGGAGTCGAGTGTGGGACTGGAGCTGGTTCTGGAGAAAGGATTGATGTCTTTATAGGATCCCAGGATCAGCCTATCACTTTGTTAAAGCTAGAGAAAATCAAAGGTCTAGTAGTTACGGAGGTAATGTGATAGGCTATTGTCTGAAGAATACTCTATTTTGTAGTTATTATGACCCTATAATTGAAGATGAGTGCATCCAGAGATGTCAGTCTAGCAATAAGGCAGCATTTGACAGACATCCCTTGAGTGATTACCACTCACTAGTGGGTAAGTTCTTAAACCAAACGGAATGTTGCATGTGCTCACAGGTACCTCTAAGACCGAATAATTCAGGATTAGTGCCATATTCTTTAGCGTTAGCTGAGGTACTTGAATTACACGGAGGGGGGAACCGGTGGAGAAGGAATATAATGTAACTAGACCCCCTAGTCTTAAGATCCACCAGTACCATAGATAAATCCCTGTAATGTTTAAATTTTACCAATTTCAGGAAATCAGGAAATTGGGAGATAATCAGGAACAATCAGACAATGGCTTTTTCACACATAACAGATAAAGAGCTCATTAATATATGTGGAAGAAAAGTGTATGAGTGGCTCTCCCTGAACTCCAAACATTTATGTTTTCTAGGAAGGACACTACCTGAAATAATAACCCTTGTTCAATGATGAAACAGACCTAGCATACATTCCTGAAATGAAAACAATGTTCAGGGAATGATAGGAATATATACCAGGAAAATGTTATATGTCTCTTTCACGATTTGTTTGTGTTTTCTCCCTCTACCAGCAAAACCTCTATCAATTCCGAACATCAGTGTACAAAGATATAGGTGCATGTATTCGTGCAACATTCGTTCAAATCAGACATCATAGGCCATATCACTGTCACAGCAAATTCTAAAGGTTGAATGTCATCCCACACCTAACAAGTGGTCCCGTGACCGCCGAGAACATATAGTGGATGTCTCTTCCTTCTCCCTGTCTTCCCCAAATATAGTCAATGTCTGATTAGCTAAATGAATACATACGTGTGTCTAGGTCACAGATTATGTGTTTGAAATATATATTTTTTGTAATTATGTTTAGTGTGTTAGTTATGACAGTTATTGTCTACTGACAAAGGGTGGACTGTCAAAGTAAAAATATTACATACACAGCAAATAAAACTCCAAACAGATGGTTCCCTCTGCGTGCGCATACACGTAGTATTCAACACATATTTCATACAACACATAAATGAAACATGTCAAGCACCAGACATTATAATGTATTTATATAGGAGAGACATAACATCATATATATGTGTATTATTGGAACGGAACATGTTAAACATGTCATGCTTGCTGTCAAAATGATAAGGGGAATGAGTGTGTTAATTTGATAGCAATGGGTAGATTATAGCACATTGCAACAATTAGTTATGATTAAATGCAGGAATATGAAGCCACAATTTTAAATGGAACAAAGAACTTCCTGAAAGACAGAATGGCTAATCCCTATGATGTCATCTTCAAGGCAGGACATTGCTTGCATAAGAACTGACCAATAACACATCATGAATGAGAGATCACCCTCCGTTGGACCCATAACAAAAGACTCAGTCCCAGACATGTACTTCCCCCAATACACAGTATATAGGTATTTTCCCTCACCGAAGAAGTTCTGTGTTATTTTTTTAGTTGCTGTTGGGGCAGATTCAAAGATGGAGCGGACTGTGCATTGAGCATGGGACAGGGTGAAGTTTGCTGGCTGTAATTGATCCTTATGTAACTACAACTGCTTCTTGTGTAATTGCAACTGTAACCATATATATATATATACTGTACATGTGTTATATTGTATGCATACCCTTTTAATATCAAATACATCTCTGAGTGTAGGACCTCAGTAATACAATGTGTGCAAGAGCTTGTTTTCTCTTAAGGGATGTAGTGTTTGCGATGTACAGCGCACTTTTATCATATATGGTAATAAAATGTGCCTTGCGTCCGCAGCATATATTAATGCTGGCATTTTATATATTTATTAGAAATAATCTCAACTTCTCAGAAAATTTACACAATACACGTAATACACAATGGCACATGTAGTTCTACATCAGTTCCTTCATCTGGAGCTCTGAAACCCATGTTTTTCTGTTTATAAATTGTCTTAAACTCATCCGGGATGAAACACAGATCTTAAAATTAAGGTAATAAAGATATCTTATTATAAAAATTAAAACACAATCAAATATAGATGTTATTCTTGAATTTAAAGACGCAATTATTACAATTGTTTATAATTCTGCAGCTGCAGCTCTGCGCCTATATCAGTCCCAGATAATGTATATAAACTGCAGCACTGAGGAGCTGCAGAGCTGTCAGGGATTATACTGACTGAGCAGAGCCTGTGTGTGACATGTCCTGGTCTCCTGTACACTCTGCCTGTTACCTGTGGTCAGTTATCCTGCTGATAATATGTTATGGGCGTATAACACAGGACTCAGCCAGTCAGTGTCACCTTGCTGCAGAAAAGTCTGCATTTGAGTTTAAATATTACCAAGATGGAGACATCATTGTTGGAGGAGTATTATCTGCGCATTACAAAACCATAGAGTATGAATCTGCATATGGCATGTCTACATTCCGCACTATATGTGTAGCGTAAGTCTTTTTTAGTGTATTTTCTGTATTTTAACTATATACTGTAATTGCTTGTTTTACAGGGGTCTTTCTGTTTGTTTTGTTATCCAGGAAAAAAATATTACAATAGTGAAATAGGGACACACATTTCCATGATGACATGCCTCCTATTACATACATGTACCGAGAGACACCACAACATGTGTGCAGCTACCACCAGGTGTCTCTCCAAGTGTGAGTGTGACTGACGCTGTGACAGGTCTGCAGAGGTGACAGTGTCACAGTGTCTCATTGCTGTATATGTCACACACGCTGTGTAACAGTCACACACTGTGTAATGATCAGTGACTGGTATATACTGTATGATGAGACTCTAGCAGGGAACATCGCTGCAGCCTGATAGATCTGGAGTGAGTATTACACTATAATGATCAGTGACAGGTATATATGATGAGACTCTAGCAGGGAACATCGCTGCAGCCCTGAAAGATCTGGAGTGAGTATTACACTATAATGATCAGTGACATGTATATATGATGAGTCTCTAGCAGGGAACATCGCTGCAGCCTGATAGATCTGGAGTGAGTATTACACTGTATAATGATCAGTGACAGGTATATATGATGAGACTCTAGCAGGGAACATCGCTGCAGCCCTGATAGATCTGGAGTGAGTATTACACTATAATGATCAGTGACAGGTATATATGATGAGACTCTAGTAGGGAACATCGCTGCAGCCCTGATAGATCTGGGCCTATATTTACTAATATCCGTGTTTGAGTCAGTTTGTGTAGTGTTTTAAGTCGTTTTGTATCGGGCGCATTTTCATGCAACTTTTTGAAACTATATACGCAAAGTTACGAAGCAGTCGACTTTATGGTTTTCGTGCTTTCCGATGTCGATGCCAGTCATTTTTTTTTGGCACATTTACGGCCGTCATTGTCGTTTGCGTACGTGTTTTTGTTGTTTTCTCTGGTTTATTTTCTAAGTTAAACGCGGCAGGTTTTTTTTTAAACCCCGGCCGCATTTTCATTTTTAGTTTTGTTTTTCATCCCCGTTCGTGATTGGTTGTGTTTCGTATGTAGAAGTGTCTGTGCACAACCATATAAATACGCCCCAAACCGTCCGCACCTCGTGGGTTTAGTTAGTGGTGAGTAGGGAGGTTGTGCTGTGGAGGTAGGTGAGTTTTTGGTTTGGTGAGGAGTGTTGTTTGCGATTTCTGTGTGTAGTATTGTGTTAGAAAGTAGTCTTGTCATTCTTGTAGTCTTGTCTTTTGTGGTTTTGTCTAATTTTTTGTCCAAGTTTTTTTTCTTTATAGTCCCTTGTCAGTGTGTGTGTGTGTGTGTGTGTGTGTGTGTGTGTGTGTGTGTGTGTGTGAGTTGTGCAGTGGTAGTGGAGGAGTGTGTTGTTTGTCTTTTTTTTCTGTGTTAAGTGTTTAGACACACAATTATGTGTGACTCAGAGGTGGGTGAGGTGGAGGGTGTGAGTGAGGAGGAAGAGACGGTCAGGTGGAGGAGGTGAGTGTGAGTGAGGTTAGTGAGGTGGAGGAGGTGGGTGAGGTTGCTGCAGCAGCCTCAAGTGACAGTGATAGTGACATTCAGACAGCTCCGCAGCCACACACCACTACTAAGACTGGGTGGAATGTCAAGTTTAGTTATGCAGAAAATGTGGCATTGGTGCGGGAGCTGATGAAGTATCAGCGGCAGTTATTTGGGCCTGAGCCCGCCAAGGTGCCCACACGGAAGAAGACGGTGTTGTGGGCGAAAGTTGTTGCTGCTGTCAATAGTGAGGGGGTGGTCAAGCGGACGGAGCACACGTGCCACAAACGGTACTATGACAGAAAGCAACGTATCAAGTCCAAAATGGCCAAGGAGGCGAAGTCGGCTCGAAAAACCGGTGGTGGCCAGCCCTATATTGCAAGATATCTGGACTATGAGGAGCCCATGCGGAGTGTAATACCTCCTGAAGTTGTCTCTGCAACCCATGTCCGGGATTCAGATAGGCCCAGGAAGAATGGTGAGCATGTGTATTTGCTTTAACATTCTATGACCTTACTTCTGTTTTTTTTTTTTCAAATGTGTGTCATGTGACGTTGCATATTACTCCCATCTTCAAGTGTGTGTCAGCAAATACATTGCTTTTGGTAATGTTTTCTACAAAAGCCAATGTCACATCTTACTTTATTGTATGTCATGTGTTTTTTTTCCTGTATATTTTCCATGTGTAGTTTGGACTTGGTGTGTCATTGAATTATGCTGCAATAATGTTTTCCTTTTGCACATTTTTAAGTTTTTAATTTGGACTAGGTTTTAGATTTAGGTTATCCATGTGCAATGTTGCAAAAACAGTGGTTGTCATGTTAGAGGCTGGAGTAGTGGAAAGTGGTTTGGAAACCTCTTACATGTGTAATGTCATTAGTACTGAATGTTTTTTTTTTTAAATCCCACTATTTGTTTGTTCAGTTTGAGTCTGTATTTGTACCCTGACACAACACTGCAGTCTAATTTTTTTATGTTTTATTTGGGTTTTGTTTTTGTTTGGTTCATACAGTGGTAGTGTGTGTTTGGAGTGCCACATCACAGAGCAATTTCTATATTGCATCTGTAAATTTTTTCCTTTCATTACAAAATGAAGATGTGTATTTTTGGTTGTTAGTGTATGTATTTTTACTTGTGTCCTATGTCTGTGTTCTGTACATGTTTTCCTGTGTTGCACTTTCCATAGTGCATATGGCTATTGGACAATGTTTATTGTTTTATGTAGTGGTTTTTTGGTTTATGGTTCTTATGTTTTATTTAATAAAAAAAACAAGCATTTTTAACAGATTTAATGTTTATAAGCATAATGGGTGGATGTATCAACAATAGCATGAATACATGATTTTTTTTTTTTTTTTTTTTGGTTTTACAGTGTTGGAAAAAAGCAGTACTGGTCATCCTACATCTGATGATGATGACGACGCTGCGGAAGCAGGTAAAGTGTCCATTGTAGTATAGGGTATGTTTGTAAAGGAATGGTCATAACAAAATTTAACTTTCAATACTAGGTCCATCAAAAGAAGTCTGGAGCAGCGGGAGGCGGACTTTTGTAACACACCACCAAAAAAAAAACATGTGGCAGCAAAGAAAGCAAGGTGTGATGTCCAGGACCAACCACAGCTGGCTAGCCCGCCACAAAGATTATCGACAGTATGTTCGGTCCCCCCACTCCAAATTTTGGACACACCTCCAAGACGCGAGCACACTCCCCTCATCTTGATTGTGAGTATCAAACTGAAATAAATTTATTAAATTTCAGATCGTAATAAAACTTTTACTTAAATGCATTAAGTCCAAACACATCAAAATCAGATATACTTACTGAAGTCAGTAAAACATGAAATGGAATCCTAGCAAAATGGCTTTGTCCACATCCTGTAATGTATGTCCACTTCAGCCATACAGTAGCACATTGTGTGGAAGATGCTGCAACATAAACTTATGTGTAATTTTGGAAAATAGTAAGGTTGTTCAACACATTTTCACATGTGTGTTTGACCTAACATTGCCAAATACATATAAAAACATTACTATATTTATTTTTTAAAAGCTATAAGGTAACACATTATGGATTACAATGTGTTTTTATGGTGGAATATGTCTGATCTACAATAAAACTCATGTGTTTGCTTTCACAATGAAGTAACCAGACACATTTGCCACAAACAGGCATATGTATGTATTTAAGTTATACAACCATTATTTCCACTCATTTCCAGTCTATTCAGAACACCTAACACCTCACAATATTATTTTTAGTCCTAAAATTTGCGCCGAGGTCGCTGGATGACTAAGCTAAGCGACCCAAGTGGCCGACACAAACACCTGGCCCATCTAGGAGTGGCACTGCAGTGTCAAACAGGATGGCAGATTTAAAAAATAGTCCCCAAACAGCACATGATGCAAAGAAAAAAAGAGGCGTAATGAGGTAGCTGTGTGACTAAGCTAAGCGACCCAAGTGGCCAACACAAACACCTAAAACATCTAGGAGTGGCACTGCAGTTTTCTAGCGAGAGGATGAGTGCTTCCATCCTCATGTGAATCTGAACCACTAGCCATAAACATAGGCCAGGGCCTCTGTCATTCCATGCCACTCCGTGTCGTAAATGGCATATTGGCAAGTTTAAGCTTCTCATCAGATGCTTTTAATTTTGATTTTTGGGTTATTTTACTGAACTTTTGTTTTTTGGATTTTTACATGCTCTCTACTATGATATTGGGCATCGGCCTTGGCAGACGACGTTGATGGCATTTTATCGTCTCGGCCATGACTAGTGGCAGCAGCTTCAGCACTAGGTGGAAGTGGATCTTGATCTTTCCATATTTTACCCTCCACATTTTTGTTCTCCATTTTTTAATGTGTGGAATTATATGCCAGTATCAATAGTGTTAGGTTCCTGGTGCTCAGGACAAGGGAGATGTTGCGTAGAGAGTCCAGAGCACCAGAACGTGACGCTGAAATAAGGTGTTGTGTGGAAATAGCCCCCAGCACCCTACCTCCATTGTTTCACCCGTGTGGTCAGTTCACGCCTGAGTGACTATGGTTTCTTGGGCCCACGGCAGCCACGTTTGAAGGGCGGATTAGGTCTGCCCAACTCCGTTGCCCCCAGGTCTAAGTTTGAGACAAGGCATGAACCGAGACAGGATAATAACAAGGGGACCTCTAACTAAAGCAAACAGAAGGCTAGGGGCTACTAACAACCCTAAAACTAAATATATGTGCGGCACGCCACCAAAGGAAAAGAACAACAAAGGAAATGCTGTCCACACGCCGACACAATACTTTTGTGTACCGGCGGTGACAGCATAAGCAGAACCTTCTGCAATACACCTGTAACTAAATTTAACAAAAGAATACAGCGGCCTAGGCCAACGGACGCGGCAAAGCCGCTACTCACGGAACCGGTACAAATGCTGGCAAACAGACAGGAACCCCCAATGTAGCCGACACAGACTCTGAGAACCGGAGGACTGGCAGAATCCCAAAACGACAGACCGGTGGACACCAAGAAGCTAGATACTCGACCAGGCACAGACAAAGCCATAGGTCTTCTGGACAGGAACACTTCACGGCAGGACACGGGAACCGACACAGGGACCGACACAGGAACCGACACAGGAACCGACACTGGAAGCAGCTAGACAGACACTGCTAGACAGGAGCTCAGGAACTGGCAGGGACTAGCTCAGACCTCAAGAACTCTGGAAGACTGGAAACATCACCAGCATCTGTGAATTGCACTGAGCCAGCATATAACAGAGAGTCTAAATTAATTATGTCGTGCAGCTGCCCTGCTGCACAAATGTGAGGTGCAATCAACAGACAGGTGAGGCTGAACACATGGGAACAAGCTGCAATCACACAGACTCACCACTGGCAGCAAACAAGAATCTTCTTAAACCAGAGCAACGGGAAATCCTGGCCTGCAAGACTACTTATAAACATAAAATAGGAATGAACCACTACCTGTGGTTCATAACAGTACCCTCTCTTTAAGGGTGGGCTCCGAACACCCCATGACACCCACGGGGAACAGAAACAGAAGTATAACATAAAATACATAACCAAAAATGGAAAACAGGAATGAGCCACAGCTGTGGCTCATAACAAATAGCAATGGCCTACTACTATATATACTGCGCACAACTGAAATGCACCACAGGTATGGATGGTTAGTATACTTGACGACACAGAGGTAGGTAGAGCAGTGGCCTTCTGTACCATACTGCTATATATAATATACTGGTGGTCAGCAAACTGTGCAAAACTGAAATGCACCACAAGTATGGATGGATAGTATACTTGACGACAGAGAGGTAGGTAGAGCAGTGGCCTTCTGTACCGTACTGCTATATATTATATACTGGTGGTCAGCAAAATTAAGCACTGTACTCCAACTATATACTACAATGCAGCACAGATATGGAGCGTTTTTCAGGCAGAGAACGTATAATACTGGTGGTCACTGGTCAGCAAAACTCTGCACTGTACTCCTCCTATATAATACTGGTGGTCCCCAGTCCCCACAATAAAGCAGTGTGAGCACAGATATATGCAGCACACTAAGCACAGATATAGAGCGTTTTTCAGGCAGAGAACGTATAATACTGGTGGTCACTGGTCACTGGTCAGCAAAACTCTGCACTGTACTCCTATATAATACTGGTGGTCCCCAGTCCCCACAATAAATCAGTGTGAGCACAGATCTATGCAGCACACTGAGCACAGATATCGAGCGGTTTTTCAGGCAGAGAATATATAATACTGGTGGTCACTGCTCACTGGTCAGCAAAACTCTGCACTTAACTCCTCCTATATAATACTGCTGGTCCCCACAATAAAGCAGTGTGAGCACAGATATATGCAGCACACTGAGCACAGATATGGAGCGTTTTTCAGGCAGAGAACGTATAATACTGGTGGTCACTGGTCAGCAAAACTCTGCACTGTACTCCTCCTATATAATACCTTTGGTCCCCAGTCCCTACAATAAAGCAGTGTGAGCACAGATATATGCAGCACACTGAGCACAGATATGGAGCGTTTTTCAGGGAGAGAACGTATAATACTGGTGGTCACTGGACACTGGTCAGCAAAACTCTGCACTGTACTCCTCCTATATAATACTGCTGGTCCCCAGTCCCCACAATAAAGCAGTGTGAGCACAGATATATGCAGCAAACTGAGCACAGATATGGAGCATTTTTTAGGCAGAGAACGTATAATACTGGTGGTCACTGGTCAGCAAAACTCTGCACTGTACTCCTCCTATTGTCACGATCCGGGTATCTGGACGCCATTTCTTACCCATCAGATGCCTCCTAAGGCTGGCTCAGCGCTCCAGGACTGGATTCCATCTGTTATCCTGATGTGTACATTCCTGTATCCTCTCCTGTCACTCTGGGACGCTGTCACAGTAAACGCCATATTACACCTGGCATGGCGTCTCCCGCGGCCTCCGCCGCCGTCCTTGAACTTCTGCATGCAGAGTGTCTGAGTGGCGATTACGTCAGCCGCGGCCTCCGCTGTGTCCGCGTGGTTTGATGTGCATCTGTCAGCCTGGCGCCTCCTGTCTCCGGTGGCCGGCGCCGCCATTACTGTTTTCATTACCACATGGATTACAAACCAAACTTCCCTCCAAGTGTCTGCATGGGCGCAGCCATCTTGGATTCTGTCAGCTGATCATTTCCACCAATCTGTTCTCAGTATTGATAATCTGCATAATTGCCTAGCCAATCCCTTCCTTGCTGCAGGTATAAATACACTGTGCCTGAGCAAGGAAGGCGTCAGTGCTTTGGTTGTCAAACCTAGTTCCTGTTTGTCTCTCTCCTGTGATTGTCTTCCAGGTTCCAGCTCCTGTCTCAAGACTTCCACCATAGAGACCCGCACCAGCATTCCACCTGCGGTGTAGCCTGACTCTCCAATCCATTGTGGATTCATCTGTTTCCAGCTACAACATTACCTGCTTCCAGCTCAGCTTCCAGCAGAGTACAGCTTCCCTTAAAGGGCCGGTGTCCTTTCTACACTTTACCACTCTCCACCGGTATTATTATTTCTCCGCTCTCAAGTTCTACATTTCAGTTCATATTTCATCGCTCCCAAGTTCATTTATTATTTAACTGGTTCCAGCCAGTATCCACTCCGTGCTAACAACAGTCTGGTTCCAGCCAGTATCCACAGCAGCTGTTTTATCTTCAGCAACCCAGCTTTTCCTGGAACACCAGCTGGCACAATCCTGGGTTATCTCCATTGCTACAGTCGGGCCTGGTAAGGACTTTCCATCTAGAAGATCATAAGAACTATCTCACACTACCAGTGCCCTGTGGCTCCTGCCATCCTGTAGTACCCAGGAACTGTATTTATTCTTTGCTGACTTTTACGTTTTCTTTTACTGCTGCTGTGTTGCGGAGTTGTCATAATAAACATCATTGACTTTTATCCAAGTTGTCGTGGTCACGCCTTTGGGCAGTTATTATTCATGTTACTTACATGTCCAGGGGTCTGATACAACCTCCCAGGTTCCGGTACATCTCAGCCCCTACAACTGAGGCTGCCTCCCGTCAGCTCAGGCCCTCATTTGTGTCAGTAAGCACTGACCTAATGAATCCAGCCGGAGACCAGGATCAAGCGGCCAGGCCGATGCAAGAACTGGCAGCCCGACTAGAACATCAGGAGGCTGCACAGGGCCACATCATCCGCTGTCTCCAGGATCTCTCTACTCGGCTGGATGGGATTCAGACAACTCTCCGTGGATCAGGCGCGTCTGGTGCGTCAACCACAGTGACTCCAGCTATAACCCCACCCACCTTACCCATTTCTGCTCCACGTCTTCATCTTCCAACGCCAGCAAAATTTGACGGATCTCCAAGATTCTGCAGGGGATTTCTCAACCAGTGTGAGATTCAGTTTGAGCTACAACCTGGCAATTTTCCCAGTGACCGTACAAAAATTGCCTACATTATTTCTCTTCTCAGTGGCTCAGCCCTTGATTGGGCATCACCGTTATGGGAGAGGTCCGACACCCTGCTATCTTCCTACACTGCCTTCGTGTCAACATTCAGGCGCATCTTCGACGAGCCAGGCCGGGTAACCTCAGCTTCATCCGAGATTCTCCGTTTACGCCAGGGGTCACGTACTGTAGGACAATATCTGATACAGTTCCATATCCTGGCATCCGAACTGGCATGGAACGACGAGGCCCTGTATGCTGCATTCTGGCATGGCTTATCTGAGCGTATTAAAGATGAGTTAGCTACCAGAGACTTACCTTCTAAGTTAGATGAGCTAATCTCACTCTGCACGAAAGTTGATTTACGTTTCAGAGAGAGAGCAACTGAGCGTGGAAGATCATCTGCTCCAAAATCTTCTGCTCCTCCTCCTCGTCAACTGTCACCATCTAAAGATGAGCCCATGCAACTTGGCCGTTCCCGTTTAACTCCTGCTGAGCGCCGAAGACGTCTCTCCGAGTCTCTGTGTCTCTATTGTGCAGCTCCGTCTCACACCATTAATGCCTGTCCCAAACGTCCGGGAAACTCCAAATCCTAGCTCGCCAAGGAGAGGGCCGGCTAGGAGTAATGATCTCCTCTCCATCTCCTCAAGATTGTAATCTCCCAGTCTCGCTTCAAGTTGCTCAACGTTATCGGAACGTCATTGCCCTCCTTGATTCCGGAGCAGCTGGGAACTTTATTACCGAAGCCTATGTTAAACGGTGGTCCCTACCCACCGAGAGACTTCCTTCGTCCATTTCTTTAACTGCCGTGGATGGCAGCAAAATTTTTGATGCAGTTATTTCTTTAAGGACTCTACCAGTTCGTCTGAGAGTGGGAGTTCTTCATTCCGAACTTATTTCTTTTTTAGTGATTCCAAGAGCCACACATCCTGTGGTCCTGGGCCTTCCATGGCTCCGTCTTCACAATCCTACAATTGATTGGACGACTACGCAAATCCTGGCATGGGGTTCCTCCTGTGCTGAGACATGTTTGTTTAAAGTATTGCCTGTCTGTTCTTCCTCCCCCAGGTCGTCTGATGTTCCACCTCCTCCATATCAAGATTTCACGGATGTGTTCAGTAAAGCTTCTGCTGATATCCTTCCTCCTCATAGAGAATGGGACTGTCCGATTGATCTCGTTCCAGGGAAGGTTCCACCTCGAGGCCGAACTTATCCGTTGTCTCTGCCTGAGACGCATTCTATGGAGGAATATATTAAAGAGAACCTAGCAAAGGGGTTCATTCGACCTTCTTCTTCTCCAGCCGGCGCAGGCTTCTTTTTTGTAAAAAAGAAAGATGGTGGTCTGCGGCCGTGCATCGACTACAGAGGTTTGAACGACATTACCATCAAGAACCGTTATCCTTTACCCCTGATTACTGAGCTCTTTGACAGAGTTAGCGGAGCTACCATCTTTACAAAGCTGGACTTGCAAGGTGCATACAATCTCATCCGGATCCGTGAGGGTGACGAGTGGAAGACCGCCTTTAACACCCGTGACGGACATTATGAGTACCTCGTCATGCCCTTCGGATTGAGCAATGCTCCAGCTGTCTTCCAGCATTTTGTCAATGAGATCTTCAGAGACATTCTATACCGTCATGTCGTGGTCTATCTAGACGATATCCTCATTTTTGCCAACGATTTAGAGGAACATCGTTTTTGGGTTAAAGAGGTTCTGTCCCGTCTCCGTGTCAATCATCTCTATTGCAAATTAGAAAAATGCGTCTTTGAAGTCAAGTCCATTCCGTTTCTAGGGTACATTGTGTCCGGTTCCGGACTAGAGATGGATCCTGAGAAACTACAAGCAATCCAAAATTGGCCGGTACCCTTAACCCTCAAAGGGGTCCAGAGGTTCTTAGGGTTCGCCAACTATTACCGAAAGTTTATACGAGACTTTTCCACCATTGTGGCGCCTATTACGGCTTTCACTAAGAAGGGTGCTAACCCGTCCAAGTGGTCTGAAGAAGCCATGCAAGCATTTCATCTTTTAAAACAAAGGTTCATCTCTGCGCCTGTTCTGAAACAGCCTGACATCGACTCTCCTTTCATCTTAGAGGTGGATGCCTCCTCTGTTGGAGTAGGAGCGGTGTTATCTCAGAGGGCTAAAGATGGCCATTTACATCCTTGCAGTTTCTTCTCCCAGAAGTTCTCCCCAGCTGAGCGCAACTATGCCATTGGCGACCAGGAGTTGCTAGCCATCAAGCTCGCTCTAGAAGAGTGGAGGTATCTGTTGGAGGGAGCTTCTCATTCAATCACCATACTTACAGACCACAAGAACCTTTTATACCTGAAGGGCGCACAATGTCTCAACCCTCGTCAGGCCAGATGGGCACTTTTCTTTTCCAGGTTCGACTTTAAACTCCAGTTCTGTCCGGGCTCTCAGAATCGCAAGGCCGATGCCCTTTCCCGCTCATGGGAGCAAGAAAATGAGTCAGAGTCTTCAGACAAGCATCCTATTATAAATCCGTTGGCATTCTCCACGGTAGGGATGGACTCTACGCCCCCATCAGGGAAAAGTTTTGTGAAACCGATGCTAAGGAAGAAGCTCATGCATTGGGCCCATGCTTCCCGTTTTGCCGGACATACAGGTATCCAAAAAACCCTGGAGTTTATCTCTAGGTCCTATTGGTGGCCAACTCTGAAAAAGGACGTCTTGGAGTTTATTGCATCTTGCCCAAAGTGTGCCCAACATAAAGTATCCCGCCAGTCGCCTGCGGGGCAACTGGTTCCACTATCCGTTCCCCGTCGACCATGGACCCACTTGTCGATGGATTTCATTACAGACTTACCCATGTGCAACAAGTTCAATACCATCTGGGTGGTAGTTGACCGGTTCACCAAGATGGCACACTTCATTCCTCTCACCGGTCTTCCGTCAGCTTCCAAGTTGGCTCAAGTATTCATACAAGAGATCTTCCGACTCCACGGTCTTCCTGAAGAAATTATCTCAGATCGAGGAGTTCAATTCACTGCCAAATTCTGGCGAAGTTTATGTCAAGTCCTCCAAGTCAAGCTAAAGTTTTCCACGGCTTACCATCCTCAGACCAATGGTCAAACCGAGAGGGTGAATCAGGACTTGGAGGCCTTCCTCCGCATCTATGTGTCCTCCTCTCAAGATGACTGGGTTCAATTACTTCCCTGGGCCGAGTTCTGTCATAACAACCAGTATCATTCTTCATCTGCTTCAACACCATTCTTCACTAACTTTGGATTCCACCCTAAAGTCCCTGAGTTCCAACCGCTTCCAGCAACTTCTGTCCCCGCAGTGGATATCACCTTGCATCAGTTTGCCAATATCTGGAAGAGCGTACGATCAGCTCTGCTCAAGGCATCGTTCAGGTACAAGAAGTTTGCGGATAAGAAGCGTCGAGCAGTTCCTGCTCTCAAGGTGGGTGATCGGGTATGGTTATCCACGAAGAATTTGAGGTTAAGAGTTCCCAGTATGAAGTTTGCACCTCGCTATATCGGTCCTTTCAAGATTGAACAAGTCATCAATCCTGTTGCTTACAGACTCCAGTTGCCTCCCTTCTTAAAAATACCCAGGACATTCCATGTTTCCCTGTTGAAACCGCTGATCTTGAATCGGTTTCATTCCTCACTTCCTCCAACTCCGAAAGTCCAAACTCAACGAGGCGTTGAGTATGAAGTGGCCAAGATCCTGGACTCACGTCACCGTTACGGTCAACTACAATATCTTATTGACTGGAAAGGTTATGGTCCTGAGGAACGTTCATGGACCAATGCTTCTGATGTCCATGCTCCTGCCTTGGTCCGGAGATTCCATTCCAAGTTTCCTCAAAAGCCAAAGAAGTGTCCTGGGGCCACTCCTAAAGGGGGGGGTGCTGTCACGATCCGGGTATCTGGACGCCATTTCTTACCCATCAGATGCCTCCTAAGGCTGGCTCAGCGCTCCAGGACCGGATTCCATCTGCTATCCTGATGTGTACATTCCTGTATCCTCTCCTGTCACTCTGGGACGCTGTCACAGTAAACGCCATATTACACCTGGCATGGCGTCTCCCGCGGCCTCCGCCGCCGTCCTTGAACTTCTGCATGCAGAGTGTCTGAGTGGCGATTACGTCAGCCGCGGCCTCCGCTGTGTCCGCGTGGTTGGATGTGCATCTGTCAGCCTGGCGCCTCCTGTCTCCGGTGGCCGGCGCCGCCATTACTGTTTTCATTACCACATGGATTACAAACCAAACTTCCCTCCAAGTGTCTGCATGGGCGCAGCCATCTTGGATTCTGTCAGCTGATCATTTCCACCAATCTGTTCTCAGTATTGATAATCTGCATAATTGCCTAGCCAATCCCTTCCTTGCTGCAGGTATAAATACACTGTGCCTGAGCAAGGAAGGCGTCAGTGCTTTGGTTGTCAAACCTAGTTCCTGTTTGTCTCTCTCCTGTGATTGTCTTCCAGGTTCCAGCTCCTGTCTCAAGACTTCCACCATAGAGACCCGCACCAGCATTCCACCTGCGGTGTAGCCTGACTCTCCAATCCATTGTGGATTCATCTGTTTCCAGCTACAACATTACCTGCTTCCAGCTCAGCTTCCAGCAGAGTACAGCTTCCCTTAAAGGGCCGGTGTCCTTTCTACACTTTACCACTCTCCACCGGTATTATTATTTCTCCGCTCTCAAGTTCTACATTTCAGTTCATATTTCATCGCTCCCAAGTTCATTTATTATTTAACTGGTTCCAGCCAGTATCCACTCCGTGCTAACAACAGTCTGGTTCCAGCCAGTATCCACAGCAGCTGTTTTATCTTCAGCAACCCAGCTTTTCCTGGAACACCAGCTGGCACAATCCTGGGTTATCTCCATTGCTACAGTCGGGCCTGGTAAGGACTTTCCATCTAGAAGATCATAAGAACTATCTCACACTACCAGTGCCCTGTGGCTCCTGCCATCCTGTAGTACCCAGGAACTGTATTTATTCTTTGCTGACTTTTACGTTTTCTTTTACTGCTGCTGTGTTGCGGAGTTGTCATAATAAACATCATTGACTTTTATCCAAGTTGTCGTGGTCACGCCTTCGGGCAGTTATTATTCATGTTACTTACATGTCCAGGGGTCTGATACAACCTCCCAGGTTCCGGTACATCTCAGCCCCTACAACTGAGGCTGCCTCCCGTCAGCTCAGGCCCTCAGTTGTGACACCTATATACCCAGTCCACACAATAAAGCAGTGAGCACAGATATTTGCAGCCCCCTGAACAAAACTGAGAGGATGCCAGACACATCCTCTCACTATCATTTCCAATGCACGAGTGAAAAATGGCGGTGACGCGCGGCTCCTTATGTAGAAACCGAATCTCGCGAGAATCCGACAGCGGGATGATGACGTTCGGGCGTGCTCGGTTTAACCGAGCAAGGCGGGAGGATCCGAGTCTGCCTCGGAACCGTGTAAAATAGGTGAAGTTCGGGGGGGTTCTGATACCGAGAACCGAACCCGCTCATCACTAATAACTAACGGATATTTTTTTTAAATTACAGCTTCTAGTCCTGGTAACAGCATCCCTCCGCAACAACAGCCACACAGTGATATGGATGAGACAATCATGTTAGAAATGCAGCCATTAAGCCAAGGAATCAGCCCCCCCGCACCTGTGAGTACACCACCACGGCAAAGCACACCACCACCACAACACAGCCCAACAGCACCAGTAACACAAGGCCCTGATCACGTGTTTTGGAACATTTGGGCTAGACAGCAGGCCACTAATGAAAATTGCCTACGTAGGCAGACTCAAATGTTTGCAAGCCTACCATGTCACCTCAGAAGAATTATCCGAAATATGAGTCGACAAAATGAACAAACCACGAGAATTGGCAATACCATGGAACACATGCCATGGGCAACTTACAGCGCATAATGGAAGAACAGCACAGACTAATGGAAGAACAGCACAGACATCAGCAAAGCTATATCAACATTTTTCAAAACAATCAAATTATAAATTAATCTTTATTCCGAATTGTAGACAATCAAAATGCTGCTACTCGTGAACTCAATGCCACCCTCACTAACCTCAATGGAACACTCAGATCCATGCACCAACAGCAAACAAGCAGCAGTTCTGGTACGACTACTACAAATATCATGCCAGTGTCATCACCACCAAGACGCTCCACCAGAGCACGCCAACATGACAGTGTTAAAGGCAAAGGGCAGGACAAGCAGCCACCCAAAAAAAATTAACAAATAAACCTCACATTTTTAATTTCAGAGAAGTTAATCAAAATACTTAGTAAGTGTATGTTTGTCATAATTCATATAACACTTAGCTCCTTGACAATCTGTACATCATTAATTTTAAGTGGTACAAACAACAACAGTAAATTTGTACGCACATTTATTCTTTATCATCTTTGAATTTTTTGTGAGGAGGGAAATGTTGTTTGAGCTGCACATAGATGTTAGCAGGAAGTAACCAGGCCACTTGATTTTTTTCTAATCATTACTCTTTCTAGATTCCAATCACACTCAGATCCTGAAGATACAATAATTGGCAGCCAGGCAGAATATGTTTAGCAGGAAGTAAACAGACCACTTGATTTATTTATAATCATTACTCTTTCTAGATTCCAATTATTCTCAGATCCTGCAGACACAATAATTGGCAGCCAGGCAGAATCATCCATGACCAATGCAACTTACAATGTGAATTAAAACTGGTTTACATTTCTTCTGTAGACAACTTTACAAGAAAAACACAATAGAGTTGTGTAAAAGTGTTCGAATATGTTTGTGTAAATTTTTAAAATGTAATACCCAAAATGAATGACATTATTGTTGTGGCATGTTTGTGTGTGTTAAAAATGAGTAATCATATTTAAAAACCTGAGGCAGAACCCACAAAATGAAAAATATTTTAACTTTTAACACTAATGTGTGTAATAATTGATATATGTTGAAAAATGTGTATTGACTTTTAAAACTCCAAATTTACTCAAGCAAACATAAGGCAATAAAATATTTTGGATGAGACAAATTTGTGTCCCTTTTATAGGCATGATAAGTCAGTTGTGAATGATTTGTAAGTGTCAACACATGTAAACACGGCTGAAAAAATCAGGTCTATTTTTTTTGCAGATTTTTTTTACGATTCGCAAAATAATATGACCGCCATTGAGCACTCACAGACTAACACCCAAATACAAATGAATAGTGAATACCCGTGTTCTATGAAATAACAGCCGTGTTTGACCGATGGTCTATTCATTTGTATTTGTGAACGTTGACATTCAAACCATTACGAATAGACCAAACACTGCCGAGATTGGTGCTTAGTGAATTCCCGGATTTAGACTTAGAAAAAAAACCACAAATCGGACAAACTCGATTTTTTAGCAAATATTGGCCCGTGTTTGCATTTTTTTTCATACAAAAAGTGAAGCAATGTATCAAAGGAAAAACAACAGGTTTGTGCAGCCAAAGGTTACATTTTTATGTCAGTGCATCTCGCACTAATCTAGACACCTCACTGAGGATAGAAAACATATTATACAATTAGCAAGTGTTCCCAACATATTTAAAGAACTCAGAGCACTTTTTGGAATTCCTAACATTTTGCAGAGAGTGGATACTGTCAGGTTCGGTTTTGCTTGTGTCCCCGGAGGGGGCGCTAGCTAGTGGGTCAGTGGAGGTAGGGTGTAAGAAGTGAGGAGGCTGGATGAGGTTTCTGCGCATGTGCGCTATAATGTTTTATTACAGGTAAAGTCAAACAATAAAGCAGCAGGGATACTTGCAAAAAATAAACAATAAAGAATGCAATGGTAATGGTTCAGCGTGGAAGCTGAGAGTCTATGGAAAAGCAATATGACGGTACAGTTGATTAGTATACTGGTATGGAAACTAGTGATGAGCGGGTTCGGTTTCCGAGAAACCGAACTCACCCGAGCTTTACATTTTTTTACACGGGTCCGAGCAGACTCGGATCCTCCCGCCTTGCTCGGCTAACCCGAGCGCGCCCGAACGTCATCATCCCGCTGTTGGATTCTCGCGAGATTCGGATTCTATATAAGCAGCCGCGCGTCGCCGCCATTTTCACACGTGCATTGAGATTGATAGGGAGAGGACGTGGCTAGCGTCCTCTCCGTTTATATAGTTAATTATTAATAGTATACTACACAGTTGATCTGATTGCTTAGCTTATTGTGGGGAGGATTGGGGACTGGGGAGCAGCTGTTAGGAGGAGTACAGTGCAGAGTTTTGCTAGTTTTTTATCCGTTCTCTGCCTGAAAAAAACGCTCCATACCATATCTGTGCTCAGTGTGCTGCATGATATATATCTGTGCTGAGTGCTCACACTGCCTAATTGTGGGGACTGGGGAGCAGTTATAGCAGGAGTACAGTGCACAGTTTTGCTGACAGTGACCACCAGTATATGTTTGTCTGCCTGAAAAACACTCCAGTGGTGGCTTTTTTTTATACTAGTTTAGCAGTCTGCTGACAGTGTACACCAGGTCCATTATACTGTATATAGCAGTACGGTAGGCCACTGCTATACCTACCTCTGTGTCGTCACTCGTCGTCCATAAGTATACTATAGTATCCATCCATCTACATTGTATACCTGTGGTGTCTTTTTTTTATATACTATAAACGCAGTCTGCTGACAGTGTCCACCAGGTCCAATATACTGTATATAGCAGTACGGTAGGCCACAGCTGTACCTACCTCTCTGTCGTCACTCGTCGTACATAAGTATACTATAGTATCCATCCATCTACATTGTATACCTGTGGTGTCTTTTTATATACTATAAACGCAGTCTGCTGACATTGTCCACCAGGTCCATTATACTGTATATAGCAGCACAGTAGGCCACTGCTGTACCTACCTCTGTGTCGTCACTCGTCGTCCATAAGTATACTATAGTATCCATCCATCTACATTGTATACCTGTGGTGTCTTTTTTTATACTATAAACGCAGTCTGCTGACAGTGTCCACCAGGTCCATTATACTGTATATAGCAGTACGGTAGGCCACTGCTGTACCTACCTATGTGTCGTCACTCGTCGTCCATAAGTATACTATAGTATCCATCCATCTACATTGTATACCTGTGATGTCTTTTTTTTTTATACTATAAACGCAGTCTGCTGACAGTGTCTACCAGGTCCATTATACTGTATATAGCAGTACGGTAGGCCACTGCTGTACCTACCTCTGTGTCATCACTCGTCGTCCATAAGTATACTATAGTATCCATCCATCTACATTGTATACCTGTGGTGTCTTTATTTTATACTATAAACGCAGTCTGCTGACAGTGTCCACCAGGTCCATTATACTGTATATAGCAGTACGGTAGGCCACTGCTGTACCTACCTCTGTGTCGTCACTCGTCGTCCATAAGTATACTATAGAATCCATCTACATTGTATACCTGTGGTGTCTTTTTTTTATACTATAAACGCAGTCTGCTGACAGTGTCCACCAGGTCCATTATACTGTATATAGCAGTACGGTAGGCCACTGCTGTACCTACCTCTGTGTCGTCACTCGTCATCCATAAGTATACTATAGTATCCATCAATCTACATTGTATACCTGTGGTGCCTTTTAGTTGTGCGCATTAAAATATGGAGAACAAAAATGTGGAGGTTAAAAAAATAGGGAAAGATCAAGATCCACTTCCACCTCCTGCTGAAGCTGCTGCCACTAGTCATGGCCGAGACGATGAAATGCCATCAACGTCGTCTGCCAAGGCCAATGCCCAATGTCATAGTACAGAGCATGTAAAATCCAAAACACAAAAGATCAGTAAAATGACCCAAAAATCAAAATTAAAAGCGTCTGAGGAGAAGCGTAAACTTGCCAATATGCCATTTACAACACGGAGTGGCAAGGAACGGCTGAGGCCCTGGCCTATGTTCATGGCTAGTGGTTCAGCTTCACATGAGGATGGAAGCACTCAGCCTCTCGCTAGAAAAATGAAAAGACTTAAGCTGGCAAAAGCACAGCAAAGAACTGTGCGTTCTTCGAAATCACAAATCCCCAAGGAGAGACCAATTGTGTCGGTTGCGATGCCTGACCTTCCCAACACTGGACGGGAAGAGCTTGCGCATTCCACCATTTGCAAGCCCCCTGCAAGTGCTGGAAGGAGCACCCGCAGTCCAGTTCCTGATAGTCAAATTGAAGATGTCAGTGTTGAAGTACACCAGGATGAGGATATGGGTGTTGCTGGCGCTGGGGAGGAAATTGACAAGGAGGATTCTGATGGTGAGGTGGTTTGTTTAAGTCAGGCACCCGGGAAAACACCTGTTGTCCGTGGGAGGAATATGGCCATTGACATGCCTGGTCAAAATACAAAAAAAATCAACTCTTCGGTGTGGAATTATTTCAACAGAAATGCGGACAACAGGTGTCTAGCCGTGTGTTGCCTTTATCAAGCTGTAATAAGTAGGGGTAAGGACGTTAACCACCTCGGAACATCCTCCCATATACGTCACCTGCAGCGCATTCATCATAAGTCAGTGACAAGTTCAAAAACTTTGGGTGACAGCGGAAGCAGTCCACTGACCAGTTAATCCCTTCCTCTTGTAACCAAGCTCCCGCAAACCACACCACCAACTCCCTCAGTGTCAATTTCCTCCTTACCCAGGAATGCCAATAGTCCTGCAGGCCATGTCACTGGCAAGTCTGACGAGTCCTCACCTGCCTGGGATTCCTCCGATGCATCCTTGAGTGTAACGCCTACTGCTGCTGGCGCTGCTGTTGTTGCTGCTGGGAGTCGATCGTCATCCCAGAGGGGAAGTCGGAAGACCACTTTTACTACTTCCAGTAAGCAATTGACTGTCCAACAGTCCTTTGCGAGGAAGATGAAATATCACAGCAGTCATCCTGCTGCAAAGCGGATAATTGAGGCCTTGGCAGCCTGGGCGGTGAGAAACGTGGTTCCGGTATCCATCGTTACTTCAGAGCCAACTATAGACTTCATTGAGGTACTGTGTCCCCGGTACCAAATACCATCTAGGTTCCATTTCTCTAGGCAGGCGATACCGAAAATGTACACAGACCTCAGAAAAAGAGTCACCAGTGTCCTAAAAAAATGCAATTGTACCCAATGTCCACTTAACCACGGACATGTGGACAAGTGGAGCAGGGCAGACTCAGGACTACATGACTGTGACAGCCCACTGGGTAGATGTATTGCCTCCTGCTGCAAGAACAGCAGTGGTGGCACCAGTAGCAGCATCTCGTAAATGCCACCTCGTTCCTAGGCAGGCTACGCTTTGTATCACCGCTTTCCAGAATACGCACACAGCTGAAAACCTCTTACGGCAACTGAGGAAGATCATCACAGAATGGCTTACCCCAATTCGACTCTCCTGGGGATTTGTGGCATCGGACAACGCCAGCAATATTGTGCGTGCATTACATCTGGGCAAATTCCAGCACGTCCCATGTTTTGCACATACCTTGAATTTGGTGGTGCAGAATTATTTAAAAAACGACAGGGGCGTGCAAGAGATGCTGTCGGTGGCCAGAAGAATTGCGGCCCACTTTCGGCGTACAGGTACCGCGTACAGAAGACTGGAGCACCACCAAAAACACCTGAACCTGCCCTGCCATCATCTGAAGCAAGAGGTGGTAACGAGGTGGAATTCAGCCCTCTATATGCTTCAGAGGATGGAGGAGCAGCAAAAGGCCATTCAAGCCTATACATCTGGCCACGATATAGGCAAAGGAGGTGGAATGCACCTGACTCAAGCGCAGTGGAGAATGATTTCAACGTTGTGCAAGGTTCTGCAACCTTTTGAACTTGCCACACGTGAAGTCAGTTCAGACACTGCCAGCCTGAGTCAGGTCATTCCCCTCATCAGGCTTTTGCGGAAGAAGCTGGAGACATTGAAGGAGGAGCTAAAACAGAGCGATTCCGCTAGGCATGTGGGACTTGTGGATGGAGCCCTTAATTCGCTTAACCAGGATTCACGGGTGGTCAATCTGTTGAAATCAGAGCACTACATTTTGGCCACCGTGCTCGATCCTAGATTTAAAACCTACGTTGTATCTCTCTTTCCGGCAGACACAAGTCTGCAGAGGTTCAAAGACCTGCTGGTGAGAAAATTGTCAAGTCAAGCGGAACGTGACCCATCAACATCTCCTCCTTCACATTCTCCCGCAACTGGGGGTGCGAGGAAAAGGCCACGAATTCCGAGCCCACCCGCTGGCGCTGATGCAGGGCAGTCTGGAGCGAGTGCTGACATCTGGTCCGGACTGAAGGACCTGCCAACGATTACTGACATGTCGTCTACTGTCACTGCATATGATTCTCTCACCATTGAAAGAATGGTGGAGGATTATATGAGTGGCCGCATCCAAGTAGGCACGTCAGACAGTCCGTACGTATACTGGCAGGAAAAAGAGGCAATTTGGAGGCCCTTGCAGAAACTGGCTTTATTCTACCTAAGTTGCCCTCCCTCCAGTGTGTACTCCGAAAGTGTGTTTAGTGCCGCCGCTCACCTTGTCAGCAATCGGCGTACGAGGTTACTTCAAGAAAATGTGGAGAAGATGATGTTCATTAAAATGAATTATAATCAATTCCTCCGTGGAGACATTCACCAGCAGCAATTGCCTCCACAAAGTACACGGGGACCTGAGATGGTGGATTCCAGTGGGGACGAATTAATAATCTGTGAGGAGGGGGATGTACACAGTGAAAGGGGTGATGAATCGGAGGATGATGATGAGGTGGACATCTTGCCTCTGTAGAGCCAGTTTGTGCAAGGAGAGATTGATTGCTTCTTTTTTGGTGGGGGCCCAAACCAACCAGTCATTTCAGTCACAGTCGTGTGGCAGACCCTGTCGCTGAAATGATGGGTTCGTTAAAGTGTGCATGTCCTGTTTATACAACATAAGGGTGGGTGGGAGGGCCCAAGGACAATTCCATCTTGCACCTCTTTTTTCTTTCATTTTTCTTTGCGTCATGTGCTGTTCGGGGAGTATTTTTTTGAAGGGCCATCCTGCGTGACACTGCAGTGACACTCCTAGATGGGCCAGGTGTTTGTGTCGGCCACTTGGGTCGCTTATCTTAGTCACACAGCTACCTCATTGCGCCTCTTTTTTTCTTTGCGTCATGTGCTGTTTGGGGAGTGTTTTTTGGAAGGGCCATCCTGCGTGACACTGCAGTGCCACTCCTATATGGGCCAGGTGTTTGTGTCGGCCACTTGGGTCGCTGAGCTTAGTCATCCAGCGACCTCGGTGCAAATTTTAGGACTAAAAATAATATTGTGAGGTGTTAGGTGTTCAGAATAGACTGAAAATGAGTGGAAATTATGGTTATTGAGGTTAATAATACTTTGGGATCAAAATGACCCCCAAATTCTATGATTTAAGCTGTTTTTTAGGGTTTTTAAAAAAAAAAACACCCGATTTCAAAACACACCTGAATCCGACAAAAAAATTTCAGTGAGGTTTTGCCAAAACGCGTCCGAATCCAAAACACGGCCTCGGAACCGAACCCAAAACCAAAACACAAAACGCGAAAAATTTCTGGTGCACATCACTAATGGAAACCAGAGTTGTTTAAAACGTGGAGCCAGCAGAGATAGTGTTATTGGTAGCAGATGCAGGAGACTTAGTGTAAAGTTCACAGTGCAGATGGTAAAGCACAGGCAGCTTGCAGGCTGATTAACAGGTGAGGTGATGGAATGCACCTGGAGAGAGAGTCTCTACTGTTGAAGGCTGAAGCACACTGTAGCTGTAGAAGGTGTGAAGCCAGGTAATAAACGCAGGAATTGCTGGTGCTTGTAGTTCCACGGAAATACAGGAAGTTAACCAGGAAAACGGAGAACCAGGAAGGTAACCAGGAACATGGAGAAACAGGAGAGCATATCCAGACACATGGGTCGCAGGAGTGACACAAAGTTCAGGACCACCACTAGCTCACCCTGCAGCTCCTGATATACCACCTGGTCTGCAGGCATTGGCTGGAGTAGAATGAGGAGGTGCGGCCAAGCTCCGGATTGGCTGCCGCACTCAGACTGGTGGAGACTGTCATAGCGGCGCCCATGCCGCTGCCCAGCGGGAACGCGGCGTGCTCTCACGCCTGCTGACAACAGGAGCGTTCCCAGGCCCAGGATGACATCTGGCAACAGGGAAACGGGTGACAGCAAAACGTAGGGACCCCGGACGGAGTCAGATCCGACGGACGGATGTAGCTGTGGTGAGTCGATTCCTGACAGATACCTTGTGCATCTAGCAAGTTACAAATATTGTATGACGCCCTTAAAGGGCCAGTGCAACAAGGACCATTAATACTTACACAAGAACAGACTAATATGTTTTAGATCCTCAAAAATTTTATCTTAAATCACCAACATTAGCACTACATGATTTTTGTAAGCAATTTACATTATTTTGTCATGAGTCACATTCACATGCTCAAGCAATTCTTACTCAGACACATGAAGGCAAACAAAAGCCACTTGCCTATTATTCAGTACATGTAAATCCAGCCATTAGTGCAGATCTTACCTGCATAAAGGCAATAGCAGCAGTGGCTCTCGTGTTAGAAAAAAGTAGCGATATTGTACTTGGCATTCATTAACTCTAATGTTACCACACAGTAACACAGAAATAATCAACCAGGCTCAAACAAAGCATTTGTCTGCTGCTAGACTTACTGGGGGATATTCAATTGTTTGAAAAGTCAGTTAGGTGTCTGTTTTTTCCTATCTTATAGACTGTAAAAAACAGATACCCAGCCAACTTTTCAAACATTTGAATTCCCCCCACTAAGTATGAAGTAGCCCGTCTCACACCAAGCAACATTACACTCAAAAGGTGGACAATTTTGAATCCTGAGTCATTGCTCCCGCAGGAATAAAAAACATGGGGGAGCAGAGGATAATTCTATTCACAGGAAGATCAAAATACACAGACTTTTTCTTTTTCAGAATCACATGAACATGATTGTGTGGAACTGATGAGACAGGAATAACTTTCTTTGTCTGACATTTCTGATTCCCCACTACCAGACGCAAACCTTACACTGTTTGAAGATGGCTTCAGATTTTATATTAATGGGGTTCCCTACACAGGATGTGCTGTTACCCGACACACACAGAAGTAATCATACAGCAGCCAATTCCCAGCCACATGTCAGCACAAGAAGCACAACTAAAAGCTTTTACGTTAGCCTGCATTTATGCGGATGGAAAAAGGGTTTACATTTAAGGTGTGTACACACGATGAGATTTTTTCGTGAGATTTTGACTATATAGTCAAAATCGCAAGAAAAGTTAGTGCAAATCGCAAGGTGAAAGTCACCTTGCGATCCCGATGCGCGGCCCCGCCAGGTCGGCATCGCAAGAAAAGATAGACTGTGCAGGCAAGTCAATCCTTGCTAGATCGGTGTACTATCTAGTTCATCTCACATGTCAATGACATCTCACATAAGCCAAAATCTCACATAAGCCAAAATCGTAAGCACACATAGTCTATATCTCAAGAAAAGTTAGTCAAAATCTGTCCTATCTGGGCTCCGGGGAGTTCAAGGGAAATCGCAAGTAAAAATCGAACATAGCAAGTATCTCACCGTGTGTACACACCCTTACTCTGATACCAGATATGCCTATGGAATTGCCAATGATTGTGGCCCCATATGAAAAAGCAGGGGCTTTATGGGGTCATCAGGAAAACCTGCTAAACATGCAAACCACATTAGAGCACTATTTACTGCATTCAAACTTCCATCCAGGCTTGCAGTGTTGAAGATAAAGGCAAACACACAAGAGACCATACCGGAAGCAAATAGGAATAGATTGCTAGTCCATTCTGCACATGATGCTGCCATATTTTAACTACGGTGATCCCACTTATGTGGTAAATCCTAGCCCCAAGATTGACCAAAACACGCTCTGAAAGCTCCAGACCATACTTGCCTACCTGACCCTCTCCAAGAGGGATACAATGCTCTGTTCCTGGACTTTCCTGGTAATGTATGATTGCCATCACCTGTGGTGAGCTGGGTAATTGATAAGAAAGGTGTTTCACCACAGGTGATGGCAATGATACATTACCAGGAAAGTCCAGGAACTGAGCATTTTATCCCTCATGGAGAGGGTCAGGTAGGTAAGTATGCTCCAGACCCACAACTCAGATGCTGAAAAAATGGCGTGGCAGAAAGCAGGAGCTAATGAAATTAATGGAGAGTGGTGTGAAGGTCACATTTGTGTCTACCAGCACTTTACCCTATTATGGACATTTTATTGCATGGGAAAGTACATCAAGGAAAATATACCATGGTATCTATTACCAACAGATACTGAATAGCCCCAGGGTATGCACAAACAAACAGCACAGGCATTTCTAACCATGTGATTATTATGTGCATTAAATAACTCTGGTAAGTCTGTCCCCACCCTACAGAAAATAACTCCTCACACTCAGTATCCATTTCAGAGGAAACAAATAGACTTTTTCAACTTTCCATATGCATGGCTTTTTAGTGCTTCCTCATTTGTATGGACCTCTTTAGTCACTGACCAAAGGTGTGGCCTTGAAGAATAGAAGATGCAAAAACAATAGCAAAGAAAATAATGACTTAACATATTTGCAGATATGGGATTATAGAAGCAATAGAAAATGACAGAGGGACAGCCTCACAATTCCTTCTCCCGTCTAGATTACTGGTTCATTGCAGGTTCCTTGCTCCATAGAGTTGAGAAATCCATATTTGCTGATATTTTGATCTCGGATCATGCCCCTATCATCATACTACTCACCTTAATGACCCCATCCCAATGCTCCTATAATTGGCATTTTCCCCAGCCTCTTCGGAGGACCTTAAGCAACACCGGTTACAATCTTTTCATAACTACACACAGGATAATATTTTACATACAATACAAAGTACATCAACATCTTTTGGCAGGCCTCTAAACCAGTCCTCCGGTTTTACTTTTTGTACTAAACAGTGAGCAAAAGGAAACAGTTTCAAGTATGCCCTTCACATGCCTATAACACCATTATGAAAGCCTATTCTAATCTACTAATCTTCAAATAGACCCTCGGAAGTCAATAGATTAATATACAAAGATGCTAAATTGGTGTTTGATCATTTTTGAATGGAACATGTCCAATTGTGTTTATTATTTCAATCTAACAAATATTTTAGGTGGGGCAGGGAAGCCACTGGCAAATTTGACAAGAGATTCTTCCACGCCCAAGTACATCCCCTTCATTAGAACTGACCACGGCCATGTAGTGAATGCACAGAATGAAATTAATGATACATTTCTAAAAGTCTTTGAGGAATTATATAGTGCCCCTCTTGACTACTCAACACAGGGCCTGGACTTTTTCTCCTAAGCATGCCTTACACCCCTTACTGTGGAAGATAAAGAAATTCTCATATCCCCTATCTCTGAATGGGAAATTTAACTGGTTATTAAATCTTTACCTAATGATAAAACTCAAGGGCCTCATTGCTTATCTACTACCTAAAATAAAATCCTTTCTCAACAAGTGCAGCCCCATATTGCTAAAATATTTAATTCTATTTTGACTGGTAACCCCGCCCCCTGACTTTAGCACTGCACGAGCGATTGTTTTGCCAAAACCAAACAAGGACCCGTCTTTGGTCTCCTCATATAGGCCGTTCTCTTTCCTTAACCAGGACTTCAAAATCTTTATGAAAATGATGGCTTCCCATCTCCAAATAATTTTACATAAATTACTGTTACTGGCGCAAACTGGCTTTCTTCAACACCGGCATTCGGTACATAACATCAAAAATTTGGACCTGAGTTTTTACATATTTTCCGCACCTTATATCAAGACCCAATTGCATTTTTGACAGTTAATGCCAATAACACATGCACCTATTTCGGGGCACGCACCAAGGTTGTCAACTCTCCCCGCTCTTGTTTAACCTGGCTCTAGACCCTCTATTATGGCACTTTATTGCAGAATATAGGCCCTCATTCCGAGTCGTTCGCTCGGTAATTTTCATCGCATCGCAGTGAAATTCCGCTTAGTACGCATGCGCAATAATCGCACTGCGACTGCGCCAAGTAATTTTACAATGAAGATAGTATTTTTACTCACGGCTTTTTCTTCGCTCCGGCGATCGTAGTGTGATTGACAGGAAATGGGTGTTACTGGGCGGAAACACGGCGTTTTCGGGGCGTGTGGATAAAAACGCTACCGTTTCCGTAAAAAACGCCGGAGTGGCCGGAGAAACGGGGGAGTGTCTGGGCGAACGCTGGGTGTGTTTATGACATCAAACCAGGAACGACAAGCACTGAACTGATCGCAGATGCCGAGTAAGTCTGAAGCTACTCTAAAACTGCTAAGTAGTTTGTAATCGCAATATTGCGAATACATCGGTCGCAATTTTAAGAAGCTAAGATACACTCCCAGTAGGCGTAGGCTTAGCCTGAGCAACTCTGCTAAATTCGCCTTGCGAGCGATCAACTCGGAATGAGGGCCATAGATGGTGGGGGATTAAATCAGCTAATGTAAATATTACATTCTCTTCATATTTTAGTAATCCACTGACAGCACTTCCTCACCTAAGTTTCTATAATTGTATTTGCGCTTATGTATATAAAAAAGCACCTCAGGTTATAAGTATAGATATGGTAAGAAAAATAGCACTTTTGTGGCCGTGGCACCTGTAAAAAGATTAGTTATAAAAGAAAACAACAATGTGTTTACAGCTTTTTTTTGGAGCAATTCGGTGGTATGACATATCAGCTTCTCCGAAGGTTGTAAACCTAGATGTCCATACCTTCCAGTTGCTGCGGGATTCCTCAGCCTGAGTGTGGTAAATGGCTGTCCATGTCTTCAGATGTTCTAGCACCACACCACCACTGCATCCGGGGGAGCGTGGAAGTGTGGAAGCTGGAAGATGACATCACTTGGCAACTGCTGGGTCCACCGGAGTATGGTAATGTCCTCTTTATTACCACTTGTCCTCACCTACTCTTCGCTGTCATGATCCGGGTTATTAGCCCCCATTATTTACCTTCTAAGTGCCTTCTGAGACTGGCCTGGCGTTCCATGGCTGGGTTCTACCTGCGCTGTCTTTCTACCTGCGCTGTCTGCGGGCAGCGCGCTGCATATCTGTGTCTTAAGGTTCTCCTCTGTGATCACAGCAGCGCTGACATGGCAACATTATATTAAACATCCATCTGTTTAAAGTATGGCGTATCCTTCCCTCTGCGGCCTCCGCCGCCATTACTGCCGATTCTCACATGTAAAATACAAACAGACTTTCCCTCCAGTTTCAAACATGGGCACAGCCATGTTTTTTTTCATCACATGTTGGTTTCAGCCTATCTGCTGCAGTCTTGACTCTGTGTAATTATTCAGCCATTCCCTGCTCACCAGCTGGTATAAATATCCTGCTCCAGGGCTGGATAATCGTCAGTGCTTTGGTTGTCAATCCTGCATACATGTCTCTCCTGTTTGGTGAATTCTCAGCTTGACTTTCCAGGTATTCCAGCTCCTGTGATTCAGCTTCTCCAAGAGACCGGAACCAATTACCATCCTGCAGTGCAGCCTGACTCCTGCAGTGTTCCAGCTCTGCTTCCTTGCTTTCTACTGCGGTCCTGACATCGGCTTCCAGAAGAATGTGACACATAGATCCACGCTTCACACTGCTATTTTTTTATAGAAAAGGTGAGTCTGCTTCTGAAACCTAAATACTATTCACATAATGTTTTCTCTTACAGGACTCAGAACTGATAGATACCTGTGGGTAGTAATTTTGGGCTCAGCATTTACTGCTGCAGAATTCACATTTTCAATACTTTACATACATGCCTCAGTATGGTTGTCTCAAGACAATGAAGACCCATGCGCAAATAACAATACAAATTGTGTAGATATTTCAAAATTACAATGGATGCCCCTAAACCACACCTCTTTGATTAGTAAGAGGGAACTGCATAGTAAGTGTATCGGATTGAGGGGAGAGCAGTATGTTATTTTTTTAAACATGGTGGAGGTAATACTGAGGAGTGTACTGCCAAGTGCGAAAGAAGACATAAAAATGCAGAAAATATGTTAATGAAATTACATAATATAATAATACAAACTACAGTATGTAAACCATGATGGGTTCCCCACACTTTGTGGAAATAGCTCATCTCCATCACTATCCAGAGGTATGTTTTAAGGTCCAAGTGGATTACAATCTATAATCCAATATTGTACAAAAATTTTATTATACCTCGATGGCCTTTGATGCTGGAAAAGGGGAGGATAAGCATGCCAAGGCAACTTTCTTTATTCCCTACAACACCACTAGATTAAGCGCCTTTAATATCAAGAGGCAAGGAAATAAAACCAGGATGTGTATTGAATATTGTCAGAAACTAAATATCACTGCCCAATATTGTAATTACAGGCAAATCAACCACTGTCGCCCATCTTTACAGCGCAGAGCCTCCCAAGTTATGATTAAACTAACTATGGGAACCCTTTAATTTCCGCCCGCCTAATGTATATATAATGTGAGCATCCCAGGCCTATAAATGGTTACCCTTTGGCTCATTTAGTAACTGCACTTAAGCACAGATAACCACTGATACCCATGTATATTCCCATGATGGACTTAAAGCGCTAGTTTCCTCAAATCATCCTGTCAGGTTTGTATCTGTGTCTGTTCCCGGAGGGTGCACTAGTGGGTCACTGGTGGTGCGGTGGAGGAAACAAGGAGGTTGCAGTAATTTCAAGTACATGTGCGCAATGAGGTTTTATTTATCACACAGAGGTATGAACAGCAACTGGAGCAAATGGCAATACAGATGGTATTTTGCAAGGAAACTGACAGAGGCATTATAAGAGTCACAGGTAATGGGCTGGTATGGAAACCAGTGTGATTAGCAAACAACAATTATCGGCCTGGAAGCTGATGGCGAACATCGATGGCCAGCTTGGAAGCTGATGGTAAACAGCAAAAATATGCAGTAGGCAAGTAATGCATTTGATGTCAGTAAACACAGGCAATGAGAAACTCCAGTAAACGATCTGGAAACTAGATTCACACAGTCAGTAGATATATACAAAGGGGGTCATTCCGAGTTGTTCGCTCACTAGCTGCTTTTAGCAGCATTGCACATGCTAAGCCGCCGCACTCTGGGAGTGTATTTTAGCTTAGCAGAATTGCGAACGAAAGATTAGCAGTATTGCGAATAGAAATTTCTTAGCAGTTTCTGAGTAGCTCGAGACTTAATCACAGATTGTGATTAGCTCAGGCCGTTTCGTTTCTGGTTTGACGTCACACACACGCCCAGCGTTCGGCCAGCCACTCCCCCATTTCTCCAGACACTCCCGCGTTTTCCCTGACACGCCTGCGTTTTTCCGCACACTCCCAGAAAACGGCCAGTTTCCGCCCAGAAACACCCACTTCCTGTCAATAACACTCCGATCACTTCAACGATGAAAATTTTTTGTTCGGGCGTGAGTAAATCTACTAAGTTTTGTGCTAAAATACTTAGCGCATGCGCACTGCGTACCATGCGCATGGACATTTTTGCCTTAATCGCTCCGTTGCGAAAATCGACAACGAGCGAACAACTCGGAATGACCCCCAAAGTCCACAAAGCCAAGCAAGGCTATTGCAGGAGATATTTGGTAAATACAAACTGGTTGTTTTAAGTGCTGGATGCAACAGCACAGTGCTGAATGCAGAATAACAACACACAGGTGAGAATGGTAAGGAAGCACCTGGAGAGAGTATTGTGAAGATACGGATTCCCTGATCACTCAGGTAAACAGTTTAGTAAAGTGGCAACTGTCCTTTATAGTAAATATACACAAACAGTACACAATAACATTATTAATTACAAGCCAGGATGGTATCTTACTTACTAAGTCCCCACAGTAGTATAGGGTTACAGTCTCCTGATGTCACATGCCAGCAGTAGTTCTGTGTCCATAATGCATCCAGGCACAATCCTTACTCAGCACACGGGAAGCACTATCCTACCAGTAGCTTTCAGAAGCAATCCACCTCATTCCTCTCAGGTCAAAAACTCCACTCTCTCTGTCCCAATAGCCCCTGTTTGTTATCCTCAAACCTTTGTCTGTCCTACCATAAAGCGACACCTTCTGGTTCTGTATTGGGTGGGTTGCATTAAAGGGGCTGACTACAGAACACTTTCAGATAGACCTACTTTCACATGTCCAGGCATGTCCTTTAGGCAACAATAGATAGTAACTAAATTAACCTTATTTAATTAATCTGATTGTGTAGCCTGGAATCCATTGTGTGGGGAAGAATGGGGGGGGGGGGGGGGGTGTATGGACTGACATCTGAGACTGTCTGTATCTCCAACAGCAAACAAACAGGATAGCAGAGCAGTCACATGGGGGAACATTATTTTACAAACTATAACACAATAAACAATACATTTATATATATATATATATATATATATATATATACATCTTCATATGCATTCTGTACAAAACATCAGGCTAGACATATTATTCCCTGATAAACACAAACACATACCTGTATAACAGAGGGGTAATGTTTCACAATAATATGTGATGTCCATTTATACAGTTCTATTGGGAATCCAGGCAGCATGCTGTATAGGTGATAACACAGTTCTGTCCTGTCTCTTTACACTTACGCACTGAATCCAGAAACAGGCTGGCAAAAAATACTCCTCATGAGCCAGCTATCGCTGCGTCCATTACGAACCTCCCCTACTTTTTCCAGCCGCTGTGATTCAGTGACAAGAGTAACCCATTTGGGATAGGCAGACATCACATCTGGACCGCCTGGGTCAAACAAGTGTGGGCTTACGTTTCCATCTGGTGGTGGAGGGTCTCGGCTCAGCAGTTCCCAGTTTTTAAGACCCCCTCCAGTATCCCAGGCACTGGGTTTAAACAGCAGGATTGATGGTGGGTATCCCCTATCATCAGAGGTGCTTCCCTCACCACCCTCCTTTTTGGATGACAACACTCCCTTTATCTTGGGTGCATCAGAGAGGAGAGTGATGTGCATCAAGAAGATCTGGTCTCTGGGGTCCTCACTCTCCCTCCCCAACACTATATTCCCTGGGAACTCCACCTCCATCACCTCTGGTGCATCTGGACAGTGGCTTTCCTCCCTCTCCCCCATTTTGAGTGACAATACTCCCTTTACTTCTGAGATATCACAGGGTAGCACATTCTGCATCACCAGGCTTGCACCAGGAAACCTGGCAGGGATAGTCAGTGGCTGGGGCCCTTCTTCAGCCCTTAACCACTGGGCTGAATTTTGCTGCAGGGGAGCAGTGAGTATCTGTAATTATTATCCATGTGCTCCCCCCTCAAAAGCCTCTACCCCATCCCTTGGATCTGAAATGTCTTCTACACCCTCAAATGATAATTGCTGGGCCTCCACTAGCATAGTAAACTGAACAGATGGTTCAGGTGCCACTGGCAGACTAGACCTCATCTGCAGCGGTGAGTCCTCGGCCCTTATCAGCTTCTTGGTATCCTTGACACCAGCATCTTCTTGGTACTGGCATTCACTCACCAGTTCCTCATCTTCCATCTCTGAAAATGGATAGCCTGGAAGCTGCACTTCTCCCAGGTCTATTGCTGTATCAAGCAGATCATGACTCTGGGTCTTGTCCTCTGTGTGTGGTGCATTTAGCCCTCCCACCACAGGCACCTTAGCTGACTGGTTAGTCCTTTCTAAAGGAATGCTATAACTCAGGTGTTCCTGATATATTCCTTGCATAGGGTAGCACAGGGTAGCATTCACTGCACTTACCCGCACTGTATGGTCGTGACTCCATGTACGCCTTTCTGGGGATAACTGCCTCCTAGAGTGATCCAACACACCTTGCTCCCTGGTTTGTTCACGCCACCTTAGAGTGGATTCCATCAGCTGACTGCTCGAGCTCTCCATCCTCTGGTCCAGTCTCTGACTTGGCAAATCTCCTCCATGCAAAACTTCAGACACCAGGTTGCGTTGCTTGCCCATTTCCTGGGGCACATCCTGATAGGACAGGGGAGTCTGTAGAGTATTGGACACTGTAGGACTGTTGTCTGGTAATCCCAGCATCTCCTTTATTACCCGCATCCGATCCTCGGGTGTCGCGCCATCTCCCAGCGCTTCTAGATGGGCCTGTAGTACCTCCGGTGTCCTATCAAACGTTTCTCCAACCTTCCCCTCTCCAAGGGCTTTCAGATGGGGTTGTACTAACCCTTAGGATCCCACCTCCGATCCTCCGCTCTCCCTGCGGTAACTGACATCGAATGTCCCGGCTGAAGGTCTCAACCATTCCGTCACTTGTTCCTCGTCGTCCGACTCCTCAGAGTCCTCCTCCTCATCACAAGGGTGTTCTTGATCCCATTCGCAATTAGGAATTCCTTTGCATCTGTTGCGGTCACCATAATACCGCGCGCTCGACAGACCATATGCAGGAATCTCTTGTTGAGGTTTTTGTACACCTCTGTTTCTGCCTCCATACTGCTGACTTTCCAAACGTACCAACAACTTTTCAGCAAGATACCTGGCTACTGTGTGCCAAACTGTTTACAAGGCTCTTAGGTGCCCTCCTCCGACTCCTCTCGCAGCCTTACCCAGGGTAAACTGGGACTGAGTGATCCCACTGATGCCACCAATTGTGAGGATACGGATTCTCTGATCACTCAGGTAAACAGTTTAGTAAAGTGGCAAATGCCCTTTATAGTAAATATACACACACAGTACACAATAACATTATTAATTACAAGCCAGGATGGTATCTTACTTACTAAGTCCCCACAGTAGTATAGGGTTACAGTCTCCTGATGTCACATGCCAGCAGTAGTTCTGTGTCCATAATGCATCCAGGCACAATCCTTACTCAGCACACGGGAAGCACTATCCTACCAGTAGCTTTCAGAAGCAATCCACCTCATTCCTCTCAGGTCAAAAACTCCACTCTCTCTGTCCCAATAGCCCCTGTTTGTTATCCTCAAACCTTTGTCTGTCCTACCATAAAGCGACACCTTCTGGCTCTGTATTGGGTGGGTTACATTAAAGGGGCTGACTACAGAACACTTTCAGATAGACCTACTTTCACATGTCCAGGCATGTCCTCTAGGCCACAATAGATGTTAACTAAACTAACCTTATTTAATTAATCTGATTGTGTAGCCTGGAATCCATTGTGTGGGAAAGAATGTGGGGGGTGTATGGACTGACATCTGAGACTGGCTGTATCTCCAACAGCAAACAAACAGGATATCAGAGCAGTCACATGGGGGAACATTATTTTACAAACTATAACACAATAAACAATATATTTATATATATATATATATATATATATATATACATCTTCATTTGCATTCTGTACAAAACATCAGGCTAGACATATTATTCCCAAACACATATAACAGAGGGATAATGTTTCACAATAATATGTGATGTCCATTTATACAGTTCTATTGGGAATCCAGGCAGCATGCTGTATAGATGATAACACAGTTCTGTCCTGTCTCTTTACACTTATGCACTGAATCCAGAAACAGGCTGGCAAAAAGTACTCCTCATGAGCCAGCTGGGGCTGCGTCCGTTACCAGTATTTTACTGCATGTAGAATTGGTAGCAGACTATGGAAGGATTTGTAGCAGAGCAGGATGGCTAGTGGCTGTAGTTCCACTGAGAAATTGGAGTTAGGAAATCACTAGAGACTGGAGATTGGAGCCAGCAGACGCTGTGGACTGGATGTGATGCATTGTTCAAGGGGACGAGACTGAGACAATGTTCTGGATTTATATCCCCTGGTCAGCAGGTATTGGATGCTTGAATCATGTTTGCAGACATAGCACAGGATTGAGTGTTACAGGTCAGCTGACCGCAAGTGTCATGGCGGTGCTCATGCTGTACAGATGGTGGACACACCACAGGGCCCACGCCGGATGGACTTCATGGGTACACAGTGACAATGAGTACTGTGCTCCATGGCCAGGGAACTCATGCAGTTACAAGCTGGTGCCGTGACCTCTGGAGGCCTGCACACCAGCGCACTGGTAAGTTAAATACTACTGAATGCTAACTCCTGACACATCCATACCAACCCCGTAAACACAAAAGTAGAATTGAAAGTGTAAATACTGGCTCCCCCTACAAAACAAATATTTGGTACTGATATTGGGACAATGGTGGGAGTAGCCACTGGCAATGTAATTACTTTGGGGACAGCAGGTACAGCATTCAATAATAGGAAGTGTCTGTTAGACAATATTACTGGCATATATGATGACACTTTTAGATATGTGGGACTTGAATTAAAAATGCAATGAAAAGAAATCATGCAACATGAAACGAGATTTATGGTAAGAACTTACATTTATTAAATCTCTTTCTGCGAGGTACACTGGGATCCACAAGGATAGACATTGGGGTGTAGAGTAGGATCTTAATCCGAGGCACCAACAGGCTCAAAGCTTTGACTGTTCCCAGAATGCACAGCGCCGCCTCCTCTAGAAAACCGCCTCCCTGCACAGGAGCTTAGTTTTTAGTTAACCAGCCCAATGCAGTAGCAGGAAAAGAGACAACAACGGTTAGAAGCCACATACACCACACTCTCATGACAGGAGAAATGTCAGCGGCTAATGCCATACCAACTCAAAGAAGCTAAGTGCGTCAGGGTGGGCGCCTTGTGGAGCCCAGTGTATCTCGCAGAAAGAGATTTAACAAAGGTAAGTTCTTACCATAAATCTCATTTTCAGCTGCGGGGTACACTGGGCTCCACAAGGATAGACATTGGGGATGTCCTAAAGCAGTTCCTTATGGTAGGGGACGCACTGTAGCGGGCACAAGAACCCGGCGTCCACAGAAAGCATCCTGGGAAGCGGCATTATCGAAGTCATAGAACCTTATGAATGTGTTCACTGAGGACCACGTAGTCGCCTTACACAATTGTTCAAGGGTCGCACCACGGTGGGCCGCCCAAGAAGGTCCAACAGACCGAGTAGAATGGGCAGTAATGTGAGAAGGAGCCGACCGACCACCCTCACATAAGCATGTGCAATCACCATTCTAATCCAACTGGCCAAGTCTGCTTGTGAGCAGGCCAACCCCGTTTGTGAAATCCAAACAGTACAAAGAGAGAATCAGATTTCCTAATGGAAGCAGTTCTCTTCACATAGATACGGAGAGCCCGTACCACATCCAAAGACCGCTCTTTGGAAGACAGATCAGGAGAAACAAGTGCCGGAACTACAATCTCCTGGTAAAGGTGGAACAAGGAAACCACCTTAGGTAAATATCCGGGATGAGTCCTAAGAACCGCCCGGTCACGGTGAAATATCAGAAATGGGGAACTACAGGACAAGGCACCCAAATCCGACACTCTTCTAGCTGAAGCAATAGCCAGCAGAAACACCACCATAAGGGAAAGCCACTAAAGTTCAGCTGAACCAAGAGGTTCAAACGGAGACTCTTGTAACGCCTCCAAAACCACCGACAAGTCCCAAGGAGCCACAGGCGGGACATACGGAGGTTGGATACCAAACACACCCTGATTAAAGGTATGCACATCAGGTAAGGTCGAAATTTTTCTCTGAAACCACACCGATAAGGCAGAAATATGAACCTTGAGGGAGGCCAGATGCAGGCCTAAGTCCAGGCCCTGCTGAAGAAAAGACAACAACTTGGCTGTACTAAACTTGGAAGCGTCATAATCGTTAGATGCGCACCAAACAAAGTAAGAATGCCAGACCCTATAGTAAATCCGAGCAGAAGCCGGTTTCCGGTCCCACAACATAGTTTGAATGACCACCTCAGAAAACCCTTTAGCCCTTAAGATGGAAGCTTCAAGAGCCACGCCGTCATAGACAGCCGGGGCCCTGAAGGAGGAGGTCTGGGCATTGTGGAAGTAGAATTGGATGCTCTGATGATAGGCCTTGCAGGTCTGAGAACCAGTGCCGTCTGGGACACACTGGAGCTATGAGAAGCAGATTTCCTTTTTCTTGCTTGAACTTCCGAATTACCCTGGGCAGGAGTGACACCGGAGGGAACACGTACGGCAGCCAAAACCTCCATGGCACCGCTAGCACATTCACGAATGCTGCTTGAGGATCCCTTGTCCTTGCTCCGAAGACCGGAACCTTGTGATTGTGTCGAGACGCCATCAGATCTACGTCTGGAAGACCCCACTTTTCCGCTAGGAGATGAAACACTTCGAATGGAGGCCCCACTCGCCGGCATGTACGTCCTGATGACTGAGAAAGTCCGCTTCTCAATTCAGGACTCCCGGAATGAAGATTGCCGATATGGCCGGTAGATGGCGTTCCGCCCAATGTAGAATCCGTGAGACTTCCTTCATTTCCAGATGGCTTTGAGTGCCGCCTTGATGATTTATGTAAGCCACTGTGGTGGCGTTGTCCGACTGCACTTGAACAGGACGGTTCTGAATTAAATGCTTGGCTAGGTTCAATGCATTGAAGACCACCCGCAATTCCAGAATGTTGATCGAGAGGAGGGACTCCTACTTGGTCCACCGCCCCTGAAGGGAGTGTTGCTCCAGCACCATGCCCCAACCTCTTAGACTGGCATCTGTCGTCAACAGGACCCAGTTGGATATCCAGAAGGGACGGCCCCTGCACAATTGTTGGTCCTGGAGACACCAGAGCAGCGACAGATGGACCTCCGGAGTCAATGAGATCATTTGAGACCAGATCCGGTGAGGAAGGCCATCCCACTTGGCTAGAATCAGCCTCTGGAGGGGGCGAGAATGGAATTGAGCATACTCCACCATGTCGAATGCTGATACCATGATGCCCAGCACCTGCATCGCTGAATGTATTGACACTTGCGGACTAGAAAGGAAGCAACGAATCCTGTCCTGAAGCTTCAGGACTTTCTCCTGACACAACAACCACCTCTGGTTGTGAGTGTCCAATAGCGCTCCAAGATGCACCATGCTCTGAGCAGGGATAAGGGAGGATTTCTACCAGTTGACGAGCCACCCATGGGCTTGTAGCAACCGGAACGTCATATCTAGATGATGAAGGAGAAGTTCTGGGGAATTTGGCAGGATTAACAAGTCGTCCAGATACGGCAGTATCCTGACCCCTTGACGGCGGAGTACCACCGTCGTCACTGCCATGACTTTGGTGAAGACTCGCAGAGCCATTGTTAAACCAAAAGGTAACGCCCAAAACTGGTCTTGGAGGTTGCCAATAGCAAACCTCAGGTATTGCTGATGTGACGCTGCTATAGGAATATGCAGGTAAGCATCCTGTATGTCCAGGGAGACCATGTAGTCCCCAGGTTCCAAGGCCAGAACTATAGAGCGAAGGGTTTCCATACGGAACTTGGAAACCTTCACAAACCTGTTCAATGCCTTGAGGTTGAGAATGGGCTTGGAGGACCAATTCGGTTTCGGGACTAGAAACAGCGGAGAATAGTACCCCCAGCACCTCTGCTCAAGAGGCACCTGTACTACGACTCCTGTATCCAGGAGGGTCTGTACCACCGAATGCAGAGTGTTTGCCTTTGTCTGGTGCAATGGGACGTCTGTCTGGCAAAATCGATGAGGGGATCGGTTTTTGAAGGCTATGGCGTAACCTCGAGTGACGACTTCCCGTACCCAGGCATCTGAAGTGGTCTTCAACCATTCCTGGGTATACCCTAGAAGCCGGGCCCCCACCCTGGGATCCCCTAGGGGGAGGCCCGCCCCATCATGTGGCAGGCTTATCGGCCTTGGAAGCTGGCTGACGGGCTGCCCAGGCTCTTTTGGGCTTCGGCTTACCAGGTTTGGAAGTGCGGGACTGCTTGTTGTACGCCTGACCTTTTGCTTTACCTGAAGGACGAAAGGGGCAAAAGGAAGTACCTTTAGCCTTTGACACAGTAGGAGCGGTACTTGGCAGACAGGCAGGTTTGGCAGTAGCCAAGTCAGCTACTATCTTAAGTCCTCCACAAACAGAATATCTCCCTTGAAAGGTAGTACCTCCAGGGTTTTTCTAGAGTCCAGATCCACAAACCAGGATCACAGCAGCAATATCCGGCGAGCCAGGACTGACGTAGTAGAGGCCTTGGCTGCTATGATACCAGCATCAGAAGCTGCCTCTTTAATATAGCGAGAAGCTGTGACAATATATGACAAGCATTGTCTAGCATGGTCAGAAGAGATTTCAGCTTCTAGCTCCAAGGTCCATGCTTCAATAGCCTCTGCAGCCCATGTTGCTGCAATATTGGCCATTTGTGCAGCACCTGTGAGGGTGTAAATTACTTTCAGACAACCCTTCACATTTTTATCCGTAGGCTCCTTTAGCGACGTAACAGTAGTGACAGGTAGAGCTGAGGAAACGACCATCCTAGCCACATGTGAGTCTACTGGAGGAGGCGTTTTCCAATTCCTAGACATCCCCTCTGGTGCAAGGGGATAGCGAACCAGCATCTTCTTTTGAGGCACAAACTTCGTACCTGGGTTTTCCCAGGGTTCCTGACGTATATCCACTAGGTGGTCAGAGTGAGGTAAAACTTGTTTAACCACCTTCTGACGCTTGAACCTATCTGGTTTCTTAGGAGGGATGGATGGCTCGGGATCATCCGTTATCTGTAGAACTAACTTATAGCCTCCAAAAGATCTGGAACATCCACATGTGAACTACCCTCCCCATCAGCCGTATCTGAGTCAGAACCTGTGGGGTCAGTGTAAGTGCCGTCTTCATCAGACGAAGTGTCAGTGACAACAGTGGATTGTGAGGAGACAAGCGCTCACTTAGAGGACCCCTTGGACTTAGGCGAGCGATGGTCAGACTTTTTAGTAGTCAGGGACTGGTTCAACTTCTTCAATTGGGCAGATAAATCGTCTGCCCACGGCGGGTTAGCTGCAGGGACCACATACGGTTGTACCGGCATAGGCGGTCCCATAGGGGGTGTCAGTTTATTAACTAGCGTATGTAGAAGCGTGGAAAAAGTGGCCCACGGTGGGTCATTATGTACCTCCGTTGCCACAGTCCCACTGGGGGGCAAGGAGCCCCCAGAACCAGAGCCCACAGCTGCTATATTCTCCTCATAGGGATCTGTGGCTTCAGCATCACCGGCAGTGTGTTCAGCCCCAGAACCGTTACCCTCAGAAGCAGACATGATATAACTTGCAGTATCAGGTAACACAGTACAATTGGCAGCAGCACAATACCTCTTACCCAAACCCCTGCGCAGTGTAGTCAGCACTAGCAGAGATAAAGGAGAGATATGGTGACTAAAATCACAGAGAAAAATATGTATTAAAGTATATTTTTGTGAAAATCCTATATCAGTATAAAACCTGACGCACCAAGCCCCCTCAGGTTATAGAATATAGAGATAGCAAGTTGAGTAAAAGACACGAAATGGACACCACTCAGCTATCTAATGCACACAGATAGTCACAGTTTGTACAATGCAGAGGTTATTACTAACAATAATACTGCACTGGACTAGCTTATATATATAGCTATATAGTCAATAGATATAACACTACACAGTAAGAACTGGATGTATATCACAGGGTAATTGTACTAGAAAACCCTGACTAAATGCACTCTTTCTTAACTAGCACTGTCTAATTGACATGTAGAATACTTAAGTGTCATGTAAAGTCACAGCACTGACAACCAGGCGGCTTTACACAGGAGGATTTGCTCAAGCAGTCCCAGGAACAGTGAAGCTGAGAGATAATGGCACCCAGACACTGACAGGGTGTGAGGGAGAGACAGATATGCAGCTCCAGGGTGGGAACATTTGTGGGAAATGGCGCCCTGGGGCTGGGGGAGGGGCTTCAGGTCTAAGCCTTATCCCCCTGCTGGCAAAACCACCGGGTACTGTGGGCTACTGAAAATGGTTTATAGAGAGAAAACATGACCTGCACCCATGCCCTGGTGATCTAGTGGGATTGCCTGTACTGCAACAGTGTCCACCGACAGCGCGCGCGGCCCGCCTTCCACTGACCACGCCGGTTCGCGATAAAGACCAGGTCAAGCAAGCAGGACCCAATTACTACCTCCCGAAGCGCGGCCACGTGATCCCGGAGAGCCCTCATCGTGTGTGCCTGACGTGAAGTAAACCGGAGCCTCCTGCTGTAGTTAGCCGGCAACCAGGGCTCGGGAGTGTACAGCGCCGCTGGGGAGAGCTTGAGCTGCAGCAGTGAATGTCTTCTGACATTTACGACCGCTGCTGCCCTTGAAGTCTTCACTTTTTTCTTCAAAAAAAAGCTCTTCTTAGGGCTGCCTGGAGCAGCCCCTCTGTTATGTGCCTGCTTACTGCAGCACCAACTACAAAACTGAGCTCCTGTGCAGGGAGGCGGGGTTATAGAGGAGGCGGCGCTGTGCATTCTGGGAACAGTCAAAGCTTTGAGCCTGTTCGTGCCTCGGATCAAGATCCTACTATACACACCAATGTCTATCCTTGTGGAGCCCAGTGTACCCCGCAGCAGAAAGTAATCGTAGACTTTTTACATGCATAGTCAGGAGTATATTGACTAACCCTTTTTGTCTACTCAGTTTTCCAATGTTGCACTTATTACATTAATGAGACAGTCAGAGGAAGTGATAACACAACATACTGTATGAATGAAATAAAAATCTTAAAGAAACATTTGCCACAGAACATATTATTGATTATAGAGATGTGCACCGGAAATTTTTCGGGTTTTGTGTTTTGGTTTTGGGTTTGGTTCCGTGGCCGTGTTTTGGGTTCGAACGCGTTTTGGCAAAACCTCACCAAATTTTTTTTGTCGGATTCGGGTGTGTTTTGGATTCGGGTGTTTTTTTCAAAAAACCCTAAAAAACAGCTTAAATCATAGAATTTGGGGGTCATTTTGATCCCAAAGTATTATTAACCTCAATAACCATAATTTCCACTCATTTTCAGTCTATTCTGAACACCTCACACCTCACAATATTATTTTTAGTCCTAAAATTTGCACCGAGGTCGCTGGATGACTAAGCTCAGCGACCCAAGTGGCCGACACAAACACCGGGCCCATCTAGGAGTGGCACTGCAGTGTCACGCAGGATGGCCCTTCCAAAAAACACTCCCCAAACAGCACATGACGCAAAGAAAAAAAGAGGTGCAATGAGGTAGCTGTGTGAGTAAGCTAAGCGACCCTAGTGGCCGACACAAACACCTGGCACATCTAGGAGTGGCACTGCAGTGTCACGCAGGATGGCCCTTCCAAAAAACACTCCCCAAACAGCACATGACGCAAAGAAAAATGAAAGAATAAAGAGGTGCAAGATGGAATTGTCCTTGGGCCCTCCCACCCACCCTTATGTTGTATAAACAGGACATGCACACTTTAACCAACTCATCATTTCAGTGACAGGGTCTGCCACACGACTGTGAATGAAATGACGGGTTGATTTGGACCCCCACCAAAAAAGAAGCAATTAATCTCTCCTTGCACAAACTGACTCTACAGAGGCAAGATGCCCACCTCATCATCATCCTCCGATTCATCACCGTGTACATCCCCCTCCTCACAGATTATCAATTCGTCCCCACTGGAATCCACCATCACAGCTCCCTGTGTACTTTGTGGAGGCAATTGCTGCTGGTGAATGTCTCCATGGAGGAATTGATTATAATTCATTTTAATGAACATCATCTTCTCCACATTTTCTGGATGTAACCTCGTACGCCGATTGCTGACAAGGTGAGCGGCGGCACTAAACACTCTTTCGGAGTACACACTTGTGGGAGGGCAACTTAGGTAGAATAAAGCCAGTTTGTGCAAGGGCCTCCAAATTGCCTCTTTTTCCTGCCAGTATACGTACGGACTGTCTGACGTGCCTACTTGGATGCGGTCACTCATATAATCCTCCACCATTCTTTCAATGGGGAGAGAATCATATGCAGTGACAGTAGACAACATATCCGTAATCGTTGGCAGGTCCTTCAGTCCGGACCAGATGTCAGCATCAGCAGTCGCTCCAGACTGCCCTGCATCACCACCAGCGGGTGGGCTCGGAATTCTGAGCCTTTTCCTCGCACCCCCAGGTGCGGGAGAATGTGAAGGAGGAGATGTTGACAGGTCGCGTTCCGCTTGACTTGACAATTTTCTCACCAGCAGTTCTTTGAACCCCTGCAGACTTGTGTCTGCCGGAAAGAGAGATCCAAGGTAGGTTTTAAATCTAGGATCGAGCACGGTGGCCAAAATGTAGTGCTCTGATTTCAACAGATTGACCACCCGTGAATCCTTGTTAAGCGAATTAAGGGCTCCATCCACAAGTCCCACATGCCTAGCGGAATCGCTCTGTTTTAGCTCCTCCTTCAATGTCTCCAGCTTCTTCTGCAAAAGCCTGATGAGGGGAATGACCTGACTCAGGCTGGCAGTGTCTGAACTGACTTCACGTGTGGCAAGTTCAAAAGGTTGCAGAACCTTGCACAACGTTGAAATCATTCTCCACTGCGCTTGAGACAGGTGCATTCCACCTCCTATATCGTGCTCAGTTGTATAGGCTTGAATGGCCTTTTGCTGCTCCTCCAACCTCTGAAGCATATAGAGGGTTGAATTCCACCTCGTTACCACTTCTTGCTTCAGATGATGGCAGGGCAGGTTCAGACGTTTTTGGTGTTGCTCCAGTCTTCTGTACGTGGTGCCTGTACGCCGAAAGTGTCCCGCATTTCTTCTGGCCACCGACAGCATCTTTTGCACGCCCCTCTCGTTTTTTAAATAATTCTGCACCACCAAATTCAAGGTATGTGCAAAACATGGGACATGCTGGAATTTGCCCATATTTAATGCACACACAATATTGCTGGCATTGTCCGATGCCACAAATCCACAGGAGAGTCCAATTGGGGTAAGCCATTCTGCGATGATCTTCCTCAGTTGCCGTAAGAGGTTTTTAGCTGTGTGCGTATTCTGGAAAGCGGTGATACAAAGCATAGCCTGCCTAGGAAAGAGTTGGCGTTTGCGAGATGCTGCTACTGGTGCCGCCGCTGCTGTTCTTGCGGCGGGAGTCAATACATCTACCCAGTGGGCTGTCACAGTCATATAGTCCTGAGTCTGCCCTGCTCCACTTGTCCACATGTCCGTGGTTAAGTGGACATTGGGTACAACTGCATTTTTTAGGACACTGGTGAGTCTTTTTCTGAGGTCTGTGTACATTTTCGGTATCGCCTGCCTAGAGAAATGGAACCTAGATGGTATTTGGTACCGGGGACACAGTACCTCAATCAAGTCTATAGTTGGCTCTGCAGTAATGATGGATACCGGAACCACATTTCTCACCGCCCAGGATGCCAAGGCCTCAGTTATCCGCTTTGCAGCAGGATGACTGCTGTGATATTTCATCTTCCTCGCAAAGGACTGTTGGACAGTCAATTGCTTGGTGGAAGTAGTAAAAGTCATCTTACGACTTCCCCTCTGGGATGACCATCGACTCCCAGCAGCAACAACAGCAGCGCCAGCAGCAGTAGGCGTTACACGCAAGGATGCATCGGAGGAATCCCAGGCAGGAGAGGACTCGTCAGAATTGCCAGTGACATGGCCTGCAGGACTATTGGCATTCCTGGGGAAGGAGGAAATTGACACTGAGGGAGTTGGTGGGGTGGTTTGCGTGAGCTTGGTTACAAGAGGAAGGGATTTACTGGTCAGTGGACTGCTTCCGCTGTCGCCCAAAGTTTTTGAACTTGTCACTAACTTATGATGAATGCGCTGCAGGTGACGTATAAGGGAGGATGTTCCGAGGTGGTTAACGTCCTTACCCCTACTTATTACAGCTTGATAAAGGCAACACACGGCTTGACAAATGTTGTCCGCATTTCTGTTGAAATACTTCCACACCGAAGAGCTGATTTTTTTGGTATTTTCACCAGGCATGTCAATGGCCATATTCCTCCCACGGACAACAGGTGTCTCCCCGGGTGCCTGACTTAAACAAACCACCTCACCATCAGAATACTCCTTGTCAATTTCCTCCCCAGCGCCAGCAACACCCATATCCTCCTCATCCTGGTGTACTTCAACACTGACATCTTCAATCTGACTATCAGGAACTGGACTGCGGGTGCTCCTTCCAGCACTAGCAGGGGGCATGCAAATGGTGGAAGGCGCATGCTCTTCACGTCCAGTGTTTGGAAGGTCAGGCATCGCAACCGACACAATTGGACTCTCCTTGTGGATTTGTGATTTCGAAGAACGCACAGTTCTTTGCTGTGCTTTTGCCAGCTTAAGTCTTTTCATTTTTCTAGCGAGAGGCTGAGTGCTTCCATCCTCATGTGAAGCTGAACCACTAGCCATGAACATAGGCCAGGGCCTCAGCCGTTCCTTGCCACTCCGTGTGGTAAATGGCATATTGGCAATTTTACGCTTCTCCTCCGACGATTTTATTTTAGATTTTTGAGTCCTTTTTTTACTGATATTTTGTGTTTTGGATGTTACATGCTCTGTACTATGACATTGGGCATCGGCCTTGGCAGACGACGTTGATGGAATTTCATCGTCTCGGCCATGACTAGTGGCAGCAGCTTCAGCACGAGGTGGAAGTAGACTCCTAAACTACTAGTATGAAGAAGATTGAAAAAAAAACCCCACCACAGGTAGGTATACAATTATGGACGAGCACTGACGACACAGAGGTAGCTACAGCCGTGGACTACCGTACTGCGTCTGCTAGTATAGAGATGATAATGATATAAAAAATATATATATATCACTACTGCAGGTATATATATAATATAATGACGGACCTGCTGGACACTGTCAGCAGACTCCTAAACTACTAGTATGAAGAAGATAGAAAAAAAAAACCCACCACAGGTAGGTATACAATTATGGACGAGCACTGACGACACAGATGTAGCTACAGCCGTGGACTACCGTACTGCGTCTGCTAGTATAGAGATGATAATGATATAAAAAATATATATATATATCACTACTGCAGGTATATATATAATATAATGACGGACCTGCTGTACACTGTCAGCAGACTCCTAAACTACTAGTATGAAGAAGATAGAAAAAAAAACCCCACCACAGGTAGGTATACAATTATGGACGAGCACTGACGACACAGAGGTAGCCACAGCCGTGGACTACCGTACTGCGTCTGCTAATATAGAGATGATAAAGATGATAGAGATGAACAAAAAAAATATAACACTACTGCAGGTAAATATTTATATAATATAATGAATGACGGACCTGCTGGACACTGTCAGCAGAATGCGTTTATAGAATAAAAAAAAAAAACACCACAGGAGTGTTTAACTTTTTCAGGCAGACAATATACTGGTGGTCACTGGTCAGTCACACTGGCAGCAAAAGTGTGCACTGTACTTCTGCTATAACTGCACCCCAGTCTCCCCCACAATTCAGCTGTGTGAGCAGTGAGCACTCAGCACAGTCAGATATACATAGATATATCATGCAGCACACTGAGGCTGAGCACAGATATGGTATGGAGCGTTTTTTTCAGGCAGAGAACGGATTAAAAAAAACTAGCAAAACTCTGCACTGACTGTACTCCTCCTAACAGCTCTCCCCAATCCTCCCCACAATAAGCTAAGCAGCAATCAGATCAACTAACTACTAACAGTAACTATAAACGGAGAGGACGCCAGCCACGTCCTCTCCCTATCAATCTTAATGCACGTGTGAAAATGGCGGCGACGCGCGGCTCCTTATATAGAATCCGAGTCTCGTGATAGAATACGAGCCTCGCGAGAATCCGACAGCGGGATGATGACGTTCGGGCGCGCTCGGGTTAGCCGAGCAAGGCGGGAAGATCCGAGTCTGCCTCGGACCCATGTAAAAAGGCTGAAGTTCGGGGGGGTTCGGATTCCGAGGAACCGAACCCGCTCATCTCTAATTGATTATAGCAAAAGGATTTGTTCTTTTAATAATAACTTACACAGTTGTAAAGGTGTAAATATGGTTGGTAAAAAGGTTACTTAGGCCCAACCACTATTATGATTGCTGGAACATATGATCAGTTTGGCAACACCCCCACCTACTACCAGACTATGTACCCACAGCTTGAACCAGACATGTGTTCCATTTACAGTGAAGAGCTGACTCCTGGTGAACAAAGAATGTGCAAGAATTGCAAAGCAATTTTTGTTTACTTAAACATTAATTAGTAGGATAATTAGTTTGGAGAGCACATACTTGTCTTTCAATAGGGAGTGGGTAGCCTATTAAGAGCTAAGGGGCCCCATATGTATATAGGGGGTCATTCCGAGTTGTTCGCTCGCAAGCTGCTTTTAGCAGCTTTGCAAATGCTAAGCCGCCGCCTACTGGGAGTGAATCTTAGCTTATCAAAATTGCGAACGAAAGATTAGCAGAATTGCGAATAGACACTTCTTAGCAGTTTCTGAGTAGCTCCAAACTTACTCGGCATCTGCGATCAGTTCAGTGCTTGTCGTTCCTGGTTTGACGTCACAAACACACCCAGCGTTCGCCGAGACACTCCTCTGTTTCTTCAGCCACTCCCGCGTTTTACCCAGAAACGGTAGCGTTTTTTCACACACTCCCATAAAACGGCCAGTTTCCGCCCAGAAACACCCACTTCCTGTCAATCACATTACGATCACCAGAACGAAGGAAAAAACTCGTAATGCCGAGAGTAAAATTCATAACTGCAAAGCAAATTTACTTGGCGCAGTCGCAGTGCGGACATTGCGCATGCGCAGTTGCGACTAATCGCTCCGTTGCGAGAAAAAAATAACGAGCGAACAACTCGGAATGACCCCCATAATCTGCAGAAGTTTGTATACAGTATGTAAGAGCACCTGTTGATACAACGCAAGACTGTGATCTCAGGCAGACAAAAGGTAATAGGCTATGTACTTAATAAAAAGATGGGAAATGAGAAATGTGATTTTATAGTCAGCAGCCATGTTGTTCTTCAGTCACCATTTTACTACTAGCTTAAGCTTATTCATTAGCAGAAACTTACAAGTAGCCTAGGAGCTTTACCATGAAACTCTAAGAGGAACTTTTTGGCAAGAAACTGTAAGAGGAATTCACCCATGTAATGTGCTACAAATATGGAACCACTTTACAAGTAAATCAGAAAATATTGAAACCACAGAGTTATCCCATGTCTATCCTATGTTCATTCTCACTAGCTGGTACTAAGCTCAGACCAGGGGTCCTGACACACATAAGAGCTCACCTAGCCATCAACCAACTGAGGGTCCACATTTAGATCCTACAACATATATTCATACATAGAGAAAGTTGTCCCCATCATGGATGCCTATGCCTCTGCATCACCAGCATTTGCATCTGGTTTACTTCAAGTCATCATTCCTGAGTACTTGTACCTGCCTCTTATTAGTTGTATATATGCTTTCTTGATGTTCTGCATAAGCTGCATTTGCATAAATACACCGTACAAAATAGTGCCAGAACTCAGGGTTTACTTATTGGGCCCGGTGAAGTTGGTGACCACACCCTTGTGTCTGTATTAGCAGCATGCTCTGGGCTGGAGTGGGAACACAGCTCTCTTATGGAGGGTCAAGTAAAGGTTCCTGGCAGTTTTGATGCAGATGGTCAGAAACCCAACAATGGCATCCCAAATATCAGAATCCCAACACTTTTTAGAAGGTATGCTAACACTAACCCTTACTTTTCCCCCAACCACAGACATCACCTTCGTAGCCTAGTCCTAACCCTCCCATCTCACAGCCTAAAACTACCACCCCCCCCCTCTCGTAGCATAACTCTCCCCATTCTCCACCTAGTGACTAAAATGAACACAACTGCCCTCACAGCCTAACTGTAACCTTCCCCGGCATACTTACTGTACATATGGGATTATGACTGCTGAGATTCCGGCATCAGGATTTTCAGTGGTGTCGGGATTCCGGTACCAGTCTTCTAACCATTGGCATCCTATCATCGGGATGCCAACTAAAACCCCTACCAGATTTATGTGTGCAGTCATGTGTCGTGGCACTTAGTGCAAAATTCAAATCTATCATTCCCCACTTTGCTAATAGAGTACTGTCCGAATGTCAGGCTGTTTTTCCTGTGCTCCAGTGTTACTAATCCAGACTGCTGATTGCTACTCCGTGTTCTTTTCCAGCTTGATTCTGACTTTGCTTTCTGACTTCTCCTTGATTACCTGATTATCTGATTCCTCTGGACACTTCTCTAGTACTACTCACACACTGTGCCCTCTGCATTTGCATAATCTATTTTTTAAGTAGAGAAATGTTGAAGTCAAAAATATTACATACACAGCAAATACAATCTCCAAACAGATGGGTCCCTGTGCATGCGCATACATGCAGCTTGCACAGCGAGAGATGGTAGCAAACGCATTCACACAGACAAACCAGAAAGATTTATTCAACACATATTTCATCCAACACATAAATTAAACATGTCAAGCACCAGACATTATAATGTATTTATATAGGAGAGTAATAACATCATATATATATGTGTATTATTGGAATGTAGCAAGTTAAACATATCATGCTTGCTGTCAAAATTATCATGGGAATGAGTGTGTTAATTTGATAGCAATGGGTAGATTGTAGCACATTGCAACAATTAGTTATGATTAAATGTAGGAATATGAAGCCACAATTCTAAAGTGAACAAAGAACTTCCTGGAAGACAGCATGGCTAATCCCTATGATGTCATCTTCAAGGCAGGACGTTACTTGCGTATGAACTGACCAATAACACATCATGAATGAGAGATCACCCTCCCCTGGACCAATAACAGAAGACTCAGTCCCAGACACGTACTTTCCCCAATACACAGAATATAGGTATTTTCCCTCACCCAAGAAGTTCTGTGTTGTTTTGTTAGTTGCTGTTGGGGCAGATTCAAAGGTGGAGCGGAATATGCATTGAGCATGGGACAGGGGGAATTATGCTGGCTGTAATTGATCCTTATGTAGCTACAATTGCTTCTTGTGTAATTGTAACACTGTAACCATGTATATACTGTACATGTGTTATATGGTATGCATACCCTTTTAATATCAAATATATACATCTCTGAGCATTGGACCTCAGTAATACAATGTGTGCGAGTTCTTGTTTTCTCTTAAGGGATGTAGAGTTTGCGATGTACAGCACACTTTTATCATATATGGTAATAAGATGCACCTTGCATCCGAAGCATATATTAACACTGGCATTTCAAATATTTATTAGAGATAATCTGAACTTCTCAGTTGGGTGCTCATCCGGGATATCATGTACTTAATGATGCCCTGTACAGATGCTACTGTGGTCTACCAGCTAAAGATGGACACATCTAGAAGCTGCTGAACTGCATGCCATTTTTTTTTGTGTTGTCAGTAAGTCATTGATATCAATCAGGGGACAATATATTTCTTTGTTGTTTGAGTGTGACAAAAATGCACAATATTTGAAATGCTACAGTGTACATTTATTGTTGCTAAACAAAGTTCAATAAGTCATATTGTGTTTGATTCAAATTGGATTGTTTATCTATTAAGTAAATTTAAAAAGTATGTAAAAGTTGGTACATAGGTATGATATAGCTGTGAAAGCATGCTGAGGCATATTCACATACTGCTAACGTAGGCCTGAAGCAGAAAAGCTTTGGTCACACTGAAAAAGTGTGTGTAAGTGTTGTTACCATGCAGTGGGAATTGTCTCTTAGGGCAACTACCGGTGCTTGTATAAATTGGGATTTATTTGTGACAAAAGAGCTAGCCGCATGGTATTCTGGCCACATGGTGTGACCACCATTTTGTCTATGCACATGGCTTGGGAAGGGGATGGAGCAGTGGCCATTATAGATACGTAAGGTCACTCCCTATCCACCTAGTTAGCAGCTGACTTTCAGGTTGTTAAACAATCTGTTTCCTTTGTCACAAATAAGCAATATGTATGTACAAATCCAACACCATTTAAAAGCTACCAATGAATTTAACTAACCCATGCCATAGTCGATTCTAAATAATGTTTCAATTGGGCCTAGAGAGAGAAATAATGATAAATAAATACTTGATGTAAAAATTACACACAGATGAAGAGTGTTTTTTTTTTCTCTCCAGGATTTGTTAACCCTCTGCTTGCTCAATTGAAATGTTAATTAACCTGTTCAACCAGCCTGGACAATAAGCATGTGAACATCTGTTGATATGCAAATTAGAGGCTTTGTAGAAAATTACATTAATTCAGTATGTGTGTGTGAATACATATGCTGTGTGAGGGGTTTCATAGAAGTGCAATAAATAATGTGTATGTATATATATATATATATATATATACGTTATATTATTATTATTATATGGGTATTTATATCATCATATGTTCTGCAAGATAGCTATCCAATCTGAATCATAGCATTTAAATTATAGTCAATAGCCATAAAATATTCAAGTTTTTTTAAAAATGATTGTTAAAGTGTTATTGTTAACGAAAATTCACAAAATATTTGCATTTCATAAGTGCTACCTAAAAGTTTAGGCAACACATAGCGGAAGCTTTCTGGGAGGGAACTTCCGGTGCTCAAAGGGAACGTGGAAGCATTTATCTAACTACTACTACACAATGGCCCTCATTCCGAGTTGTTCGCTCGGTATTTTTCATCGCATCGCAGTGAAAATCCGCTTAGTACGCATGCGCAATGTTCGCACTGCGACTGCGCCAAGTAACTTTACTATGAAGAAAGTATTTTTACTCACGGCTTTTTCTTCGCTCCGGCGATCGTAATGTGATTGACAGGAAATGGGTGTTACTGGGCGGATACACGGCGTTTCAGGGGCGTGTGGCTGAAAACGCTACCGTTTCCGGAAAAAACGCAGGAGTGGCCGGGGAAACGGTGGGAGTGCCTGGGCGAACGCTGGGTGTGTTTGTGACGTCAACCAGGAACGACAAGCACTGAAATGATCGCACAGGCAGAGTAAGTCTGGAGCTACTCTGAAACTGCTAACTCGTTTGTAATCGCAATATTGCGCGTACGTCGGTCGCAATTTTAAGAAGCTAAGATTCACTCCCAGTAGGCGGCGGCTTAGCGTGTGTAACTCTGCTACATTCGCCTTGCGAGCGAACAACTCGGAATGAGGGCCAATACAAAAAGTGTTTTTTTTATTGTATTACTAAAGTTGGGTGACAGAGTGTGGCAAGCTGCGTGCAAAGGTATGCAGCGATACACATTTGCATACGCAAGTATACACGTGTCATAGTACAATAGTACGTGGATGCACAGGCAGGAAACATGAGTGTGTATTTACACAAGCAGAAGTTAGCCGCATAATAGAAATTGATTGTTAAGATGGGATAAAACACATTTTAACAGGTAACTATCCGATTTTAAAGCACATTACTATAATACTTTGTTTAAAGTGTAATACCTTTAAGGGGGTGTTATCAATCACTGGTAAATGACTTTTTTTTCAGTACAGATAATCTAAAAGTATGGGTTGTTGAAAAGTAAGTGTGAGTGGATTGAACCAGGACAAAGCGGGATCTTGTCGTTGAGACACTGAGTTAGCAGAGGCTCGGTGGTGGGAAGGTTAGCAACCTTACGTTTTATTGGTATTTGAGGCACGTGGTGTGTGTGTTCTTTTTCAAGGTAAAAATGTGCAGAGGAGCGTGATATGTTGACCAAAGGGTTGGTGTTACACTCCGGCTGTGGAGCGCAGCTTGTTGATTCGACTCCCATGAACATAGGGTGTATAGATAACAAGTATCTATAAGCTGTGCAATTGGACCGCATGTGTGTATGTGTGTGTGTGATATGCAGCGCAATGTGATACCATTTGCGTAATTCTGCACAATTGTGTCATCATACGCGCTGTGTAAAGCATACAAAGACGTGATTTGTGTAAAGTAAAGGAATTTTTCGCTGACTCTCAGGAAATCTTCCTGGTGGACATTAATTGGAAAGGGTGATCGATAAGTTGTTTCCCACCCAAAAAAATTCCAGTTGATAGAAACCCAAAAGTAGCAGGCCTGTAACCTTCACTGAAAAAGGTGGGGTATTAATTTATTGCTGTTTACACTTCAATACTTCCAGTGCTGAGGTGTCTGGTAGGGGCCTAGTCTGTGTACGCGGGGGTCACTAATGGAGTGGACCGTCGTACTGGCCAGCAGAGGCAGGAGTGGGTGAAAAGCGCTCAAAGGGACTATTCACCGTCATCTTGTGTGGGCCATTTGGTGTTTTGTGAAAAAAGCCCACAATGGGAGCCAAAATGGGCATGCAAGAAGAAATCAGGAGCTAAGGTTTAGGCTGAGGAGCAGAGACCAAGAGGGTGCATGAAGGGTTAGCTCTTCTGTCTTTGTAAATATTACTTTTTATATGATCAATTTCCTTATAATAAGTATAGTGTAAAAGTGAATATTTCTACCTCCCTAATGAAGGGTTAAAACATGCTATATGAACTGTTATGTGTTTGCATAGATGCGTGCTACCTTGTGCTAGATGCCTTTGTCTCTCATACAGATACCAGGCTTGTGTGGGTCTGGCATCCAAGGTCAGCTCTATACTAGATGAAACCTGCTTTTTCTACTTCTGTGTGTTACTAAAAGATCCTTTGTTAAGTTCCGTCTGATGCAACGTATATAACATCTGCCTAGCAACTGCTATATCCAATTATGTTATGTCAAGTATTAACCACCCCTACGTACCCCACCCAGGCACCTACCCCTAAGCCAATGAGCCCTTTTACACTTATCAGTTACACCCTTATGTGTTCTCTTTTTATACCAATGTTAAACATTCAATAAAACAGTGTGAATTTTTACTGCTTGTGTTGTGCATGTACCTTGTGGTTAAAGTTTACACTCCAGACGTCTAAGAGGCCATCACATCGAGGGTTAAGGTATAAGGGCAAATCCTTTCAGCTGGGGGCTCGTCCGGGATTCAGTGATCGTCCCTGAATGGTAAAAATAGAGAATTTATTGTCTGTCTTTGCCATACAGGATTGCGGTCATACACTGAAGCTGAATCCGTGTCAGTGTTCCGGGAACACGTGACAAGGTAATATTTAAGTCCGGGACTTAATATTACGAAGTTTTATGTAAAAGCATAAAACAGGTATCAGGGATACCATAGAATCTTTAATGTCTGGGACTTAAAGATACGTCTGAGAAAGGACCAGGCGTCCAAGCGCAATTCTCCAAAGACGTTAGTATCTGGGATACTTAAAAAAAAATAGACCTGGGGTCTATACGTAACGTAGATCATACCTCGATTTGATCGTCTATATTCTTGTATGTTTGTAGTGAGATAAGTTCTTATATTTGGTCCAGACGGCTGGTAAGTTTTCGTCTGCCAGATATCTTTACTCAAACACTTTTCTTGCTTCCTGTCTAAAACGCTGTATTTTTCTGACATCTTGTACGAATGGTAAGTATCGTACCGTCAAAAGATTTCATGTTCTCACTATACAGATAATATTGTGATATTGTCAATGACTAATTAACTGGTTAAGCTGATGCATGTATAAGTAAGTAGAGTGTTGTATATTTTAGATAATTTTCTTTTAAAAGTTGTACTGTTGATTTATATTACTGTCTGACAATGGGCTCTAGTCAGAGTAAAAAACTGCATATCCCCCGCCCCTCCCTGGTGAGACATGCAAGATGTATGTCGCCCGCAACTCTACCTCAGAGTATTACTTAGTTAACCCATGGGTGGATAATTTAGCGGGATGGACAGAGAAAGCAGGACAGGACCCATTCCTACGGGAAGGCAGTAATTACCCTTTCTATATGGAGATTTAAGAAAAAATGTCAGTTCCCAATAGCACAGAAGCGAAGCTGCAGAGAACTGTAAATCTTTGAAAATCCCTCTCGCCTCCCCCCTTTGCATTCCAATGTATCCTGCGCTCAGAGACACAAATCTCTTGGCAGCAGTAACCCTTTCACACTAAATGGGATCGCCTCCAACTCCACTGCTGGAGGGTGCGTCCACTAGCTCTATCCCTAGCATCAATAACCCAGAGTTTAGATAATAGTAAAACACTGTCCCAAGCCCACTATTACCCTCGATGGCTGTATATCTTATTTGCGCAAAGCTTGCAAAGGACGCAGCTATACACATATGAAGGAAGTCTTTAAAGCCTGTGCTTTTTGCCTGTCGCTGTAGCTTGTAAACAGAAACCTTCATAGTCTGTTACTGCGTTTTGGAAAAGGTTTAAGGACTGCTGGACAGATGACGCTGGCTTACCTTTGCTTAACTCAGAAAGCTTACTCACTTCCCCACTCACTCATAACTATCGGAACTCCAGACGCTTTGACAGACAGAACCAACCCCGCAGTCAGGGAAGATTCCAAAGACCCCGCGCACTGACGGGGCCCGGAGGAGGGTATCCCAGCCTTTATTCAACTCTCCCGTCATAGTAAAGATTCACCTCTGCTGCCACTTATTATAAATGGAAGTAAAATTCCCTTTTTAGTGGACAGCGGTGCAACAACCAGTGTTTTGTGTTCTGACCTATGCAGTGTCCCCTCTCACCAGAAAAGATAGAAGGTCTCCACCCCATGATACAGCAATTCTTACAACAGGGTATTCTCAGACATATTGTATCACCATACTGTACTCCTGTGAACCCTGTTGCAAAAGCTGATGGCAGTATAAGATTTGTACAGAATCTCAGAGCGATCAATCAGCCAATTGTCCCAATTGCACCAATTGTTCCAGATGTAAACTCACTCATTTCTGCAATCCCTGCAGATGCTGTGTTCTTCTCTGTAATTGATTTGAAGAATGCCTTTTTTTCAGCATACCTGTAGATTCACAGACACAATTACTTTTTGCCTTTTCTTTTGAGGGTAAACAACTTACCTGGTGCAGATTATTGACGCACCTGTTGTCTCCAGGCCACATTGAGGCCCTGGCAACCTCACCATGGTTCAGTCCTGCTACAGTATGCAGATGATCTGCTGCTCTGTAGTAAAACTGAGGAGGCCTGCCGAGAGGATGGTGTTTCATTACTAAACTGGCTTTGTGAATGTGGACACAAGGTGTCCAAAATAAAAATGCAATGGTGTAAAAAAAAGCATGTTGATTACTTAGGTTTTGTGCTCACTCAGGGAGAGAGGAAAGTCAGTCCACAACGCATACAGTCTGTATTGGGCCTGGTCACCCCAACTATCCAGAGGGAACTACTGTCCTTCCTGGGTATGGTAAATTACTGCAGACAGTGGATATCTGATTGCTCTTATTATGATAACATTTTGAGACAAGCCACACTGAAGGACAAACCTAAAACTGTACAATGGTCACAAGAAATGTTAACTGCATATGAAAGTTTAAAATGTATGTTGATAAAAAGTCCGGCACTTGGCCTCCCCAATTATGTACTACCTTTCCATCTATATGCAAGGGACAATTGTAAAACCATGGCGGGGGTGCTCACACAGTTTCATGGAGGGAAGTTGCGCCCCGTGGCATTTTTTCCCCAAAGTCATGCCAGTGTCTGTGCAAGGTATGCCTGCCTGCCTCAGGGCTTTGGCAGCCTGTGCAATGGTTGCAGAAATGGCCACTACCCTCACTTTAGGCCACATCACAGTACTCCACACCACACATGATGTCCTGGCAATACTTAAAGGCTTGCACACACAGCACATGTCAGCACAACGCCTTAGTGGATATGAAATACTCCTTTTGAGTAACCCTACCCTTACCATTGAGTACACTGCTAGTTCTTCTGGCCCTGCACCCATTCTCAATGCCCTTTTAGGCTTGAAAGGTCCTGAGGATGAACCACCCGACCTACATGACTGTGCTGCTTCCATTGAAGCTGAAACTTCTCCCAGACTTGACATGTCTCCCGTTCCCATACCAGGCGCAGACGTAGTTTTTGTTGACGGCTCATGTAGTAGGCCCAATGACAATACATACCAGGCTGGCTATGCCATTGTCACCCTCCCTGATACTGTGTTGATCTCTCCGACTGAACTTACCCAATTCTGCAGAAAAAATCCTAAATCAGGATTAATCTGCAAAGAGGGGAAACCCTGTATGCCCCAGTCCAGTGCCCCTTTGCTCGTTGCCCAGTGCCGTGGTGTTGGTCACCGTGGTGAAGCCACAACACTCCTCCTACTAACCAATGATTTTTATGTTACTAATGCCAAATCACTTGTGGACCAGTATGTTAGCAGATGCATCACTTGCCTCAGGAACAACCCTAATAAAGCTAAACACCAGCATCTTGAATACCCCACAGAAAACTCTAGGATACTCACCCTTTGAAATACTAATGGGTAGACCCTTTTCCTACACCCTGGGCTAAGAAACCACTAGTAATACAGGAAGGAGATCTAGAACTCATCAGAGAAGAGTATGTCAGGTCCCTGATAACAAAACTGAATGAAATTGAACATGAGGTTGTTTGTAAAAACCCTTTTGAATCCACAGGAACCTACACACCCCTTTAAAGTCAGAGACAGAGTCGTGGTGAAGGTGCTCCCCAGGAACAAGAGCCCAGGAGACTTCACCTATGGTCCAGAGACAGAGGTCGTAGCAGTTACCCGAACAGCAGTCCTGACAGAGGAAAGTCCTACCTGGATCCATGCATCCCGAGTAAAAAAAGGTTCCTAGACCAGACCTAGAGAGGGAAGCAAGTGATTCCAGTGAGGTACGAACCGGGGCAGACAGCCCTGACCTCCCACCTAGCGAAGAAAGAAGAACAGAAGAAGATGAGGAACCTGTCCCCTATCTTTATCCTGGGGACTACCTTGATAGCCCTACTGGCCCTCACTCACCACACAATATGTGAGGTTGATATTACACACACTAATGGGATCCCCACCTTGTGGTATAATTCCTCTAACACACACGTAGCCACATATATCCTTGACTATTTTATGTTATATACAACAAAGGAGGAAATCAGGAATGTCTGAGACAGTATATATTTGTGTTACTGACGAATGGTACTATGACATTAGATATTATGGATCTAATTGCAATTCCTGGGAAGCTGTGGGGTGGCAAGCAGGATACTATAGTGCAAGGCAAATGTTTTATTTGTGGGACATGTATAAAAACCCAAAATACCAGCCTAAAATTGCTCCCCAAAACAAACCTTTAAAGCCCCATATTGCCACTTCTAAAGATATGGTGGCTATTACTAACCCTACCTTTGAAGACACCCTAGCTATTGAAACTGGTTTCTCTGACATTAATTTTTGGTTGGAATGGATGAAGTATAGTGCTAACAAACACAATAAAAGCAACTGTTATGTCTGTGGCAAATCTAGGCCCCACCTAGGTACAGTGCCCCTTAATATACCCCTAGAACAGGAAAATTGTTTTTTCAGCCTTTCCAATGACACCAAAACAAATGACAGTCAGTGCGAAATGTGGAAAAGGGAATATCCCATATTGTCAAAAAATCCCAACCCAGGAAGCACCATAACCATATATCCTGGAAACTATACCTGTTATACATCTAACACCACCACAGGGAGAAATTTAAAAGGAGCCTCACTCAAGAATCATGTCATATAATAATCATGATTCTAAGAGGGGATTGAAGGGTTAGCTCTTCTGTCTTTGTAAATATTACTTTTTATATGATCAATTTCCTTATAATAAGTATAGTGTAAAAGTGAATATTTCTACCTCCCTAATGAAGGGTTAAAACATGCTATATGAACTGTTATGTGTTTGCATAGATGCGTGCTACCTTGTGCTAGATGCCTTTGTCTCTCATACAGATACCAGGCTTGTGTGGGTCTGGCATCCAAGGTCAGCTCTATACTAGATGAAACCTGCTTTTTCTACTTCTGTGTGTTACTAAAAGATCCTTTGTTAAGTTCCGTCTGATGCAACGTATATAACATCTGCCTAGCAACTGCTATATCCAATTATGTTATGTCAAGTATTAACCACCCCTACGTACCCCACCCAGGCACCTACCCCTAAGCCAATGAGCCCTTTTACACTTATCAGTTACACCCTTATGTGTTCTCTTTTTATACCAATGTTAAACATTCAATAAAACAGTGTGAATTTTTACTGCTTGTGTTGTGCATGTACCTTGTGGTTAAAGTTTACACTCCAGACGTCTAAGAGGCCATCACATCGAGGGTTAAGGTATAAGGGCAAATCCTTTCAGCGCACTCGGTATATTAAGAGTAGGAAGTATGGTCCATACACAGAGGATTTTTGTAATGATTGAGTACATATGAATGGTGGAATATAATTTCCAGTGATTGGTGGTTTTGATCCTGAGGTATTGCAGGAAGTATGTTTAACCAAAGTCATATAAGACAAGAACGAAAACATAACTATTTGAACTCGTAGCAACAATGAATAAGAAAAAAAGAGAAAGCAAGTACACTGCCATATGTGGATGTGGAAGCAGTTGCAGCCAGCATATAAACTATAGAAAATAATAATAATAAAAATATGAATGTCACCTAGAGTATATATGTCCTAATGAACGTCAACGTTTTTTTTAGGAGGAGAAGGTGACCTGACTAGTTTCAGCCATTTCTCATGCACTCAGAGGAGTATCCAACCGGTAAAAGAGGAGCTGTAGCCTGAAGGGAAAGTGACTGAGACCAGTGGAACTGGTAAGTATGGAGTCATTCAAGTACATATATAGTAAAATCCCCCAAAAATAAAATAAAATAAAAATCAAGAAAGTAATGTCATAAATGGAGATTATCCTGTCCGCACATTAGTATTTCCCAGCAGGAAAGCGGACAAAGATAGGGTAACCCCCGGGTATTTCTTTTTAATTGCCACATAAGAAGTATTAATTTCTAGGAATGCCCTTGTCTAGATAAGCTCGGAAATGTTTGTTGGACCATGTACAGATCCTTAATATGGGTTGAGAAGGATTGAATGAATACTTCGCATGATCTAGAAGCTTGTTGTTTTTTTTGTTTTTTTTGCAGTACTAGAAAATTCTCCATTAGGATAAGATCACTGGTAAACACTAATTATGCAAACCCTTTTCTTTTTTTCCTAGCAGCAGTGGCCCCTGACAAACTTAATCGACAGAGATTTTGTTTTGTTAATTGAAATGTGAAATACATATATTGTACTCCCACTCAGAAAGTACAAGGTATGTTAGAAACTCCTCAAAGACTAATGTTGCATTCTACTGTTCTAGAGTCATGTTCATCACAGCTAGAGGAAATCATCTCACAGATACCGGGTTCCCTATGAAATTAGGATGGACAGGACACTGGATTGATGGCTGAGGTAGTCCCAGTAGTGACACTGCAAGCACAAGATTTAAGGGGGGTAGACCAAGTAGTTAATCAATTCCCCGTAGTGCCCAATCCAGCTGTAATTTTAATAAAATCCTCTCCACCTCTACAAACTTATCTGTCACCAACCTTTATTCTGTTTCTTCACAGTTTATTCTTCATCTTTGCGTTCACAAAGGGGGTACAATACATGGACCCAATTCTCCCAAGGTTACAAGTGACAGCCTGAGTATTTTCCCCGAGCCCTATATGACTGTTTACAGTCCTTTCAGCCTGAGAGTGGGTTGGTGCTGATACAATATGTTGATGACTTGTTGTTGGGCGCTGATTGATTTGAATCATCCCTGGCAGATACGAAACAGTTTCTGTTTCGTCTCTTCCAGCAGGACACAAGGTTTCAAGGGATAACCTACAGTTGCTTAGGACAAAGGTCAAATACCTGGGACGCAGTACTGGTACATGATTTGACAGTTCATAGACCACATGCCGTATTGGTCCTACAAAGTTCTGCCTGAACCCGGTATGTCTCATCAGCACGATGGCACCAGTATTACTGCAATGTGCCTTGCCATGCACAAAGGGTGGACGATAAGAATACTGGTGAAGGGACATTTTGTATAGACACTGATATGCATGATGGTATGGAATATCTGAATCAGACCTTTACTACAAGACCAGATATAAATGACAGCCCGTTAGTGAATGCAGACCTAATATTTTTTTTCTCTTTTTTCCCTCTAGAGATGTTTTTTTTTTCTTTTTTTTTGAGTTATGCTCATGGTATTCTACATTTGCAAACACACAACAATTAAGTTAAGATGCAAATTTGTGTTCCCTACAGGAAAAGTAGGTCTGGAAGGCGAAGGGTTATGGTCAGGAGTCCTCAGGACTCTGGAGAGATGGACAAGGTAAGCCAGTGGCCCTCAGGACGTATCTCCCAAGCGTATCTTAGGCAGCACATAGTCTGACTCACCTAGGGTAAGGAAGGTATGTGCAAATTGGTAAGAGCTTACTGGTGTGCACCAGGTTTCTCTTCTCAGGCAAGCAGGAAAGCAATGACCTGTCTTACTTGCATGAGGAAGAACATTTAGTAAGGTAGCACCAACAGAGCCATCCCATACTCCTTCTGCAGACGGACCTTTTCCGGTAATACAAATTGACTTCATACTGTTAACACCCTGTAGGAATCGGAATTATGTATTTGTGTACACTGATGTTTTCTCAAACTGGGTAGAGGCATTTCCAAATACTGCTGTGTTTACCGCAAAGAAAATTGTACAGAATTTTGTGTGCAGATATGGTATCCTTAGGAGTAGGAGCAAAGTGATAGCTTGAAACTGGACTATTGTGGTCATAGACACTGCCACTACTGATATGTAGCATTGGAACAACTCCCATATCCCCAATTAATGAATCACCATCTTTAAAATTTCTGTTTTGTTTCTTTAGTGCTTTTTTTTGGAAGACAACCTCATGTCATGATCGATCCGCACCATGATCAGAAATACACCAATGAGGTGACAGTACAGTACCTTATCGAGATGAGACAGTATTTTAGAACTTAACAAATGAACTTGAAACTGTTGATTCCTGATATGCCAACTACTAACTGTCTTGATTGTGAACCAAGGGACTGTGTGATTGATATTACGCTCATGTTGTCTATTAGACAGGTGGGAAGGACCGTACCAAGTTTTGTTGACAGCACGATCCCAGTGAAAGTACCCGAGAGACAGACTTGGGTCCATGAATTCTCATCGCAGGAAAGTCGGTAGTCCGGAAGGAACTCATAAAGGGAGTGAGATCGCAGAAATATCACCCGAGAGTTTGTTCCGTGAAGACTGAGAGGCGACACTGTTGAACACTACCTGAGCGTACTAAAGGATTACAGAAAGACCAGTTGTAATGGATTTGCTATGGGCAAGATTTGTTTTGTTCTATCTTTCTTTTTTCCCTTTGACAAACTTTTTTTTCAGGACATTATATTTTTGTGTGGTTTTCATGAGGAGTCAAGTATGGGACTGGAACTGGTTCTGGAGAAAGGATTGATGTCTTTATAGGATCCCAGGATCAGTCTATCACTTTGATAAAGCCAGAGAAAATCAAAGGACTAGTAGTTACGGAGTTCGGAGGTAATGTGATAGGCTATTGTCTGAAGAATACTCTATTTTGTAGTTATTATGACCCTATAATTGAAGATGAGTGCATCCAGAGATGTCAGTCTAGCAATAAGGCAACATTTGACAGACATCCCTTGAGTGATTACCACTCACTAGTGGGTAAGTTCTTAAACCAAACAGAATGTTGGATGTGCTCACAGGTACCTCTAAGACCGAATAATGCAGTATTATTGCCATATTCTTTAGCGTTAGCTGAGGTACTTGAATTACATGGAGGGGGGGACCGGTGGAGAAGGAATATAATATAACTAGACCCCCTAGTCTTAAATTCCACCAGTACCATAGATAAATCCCTGGTATGTTTAAATCTCACCAATTTCAGGAAATCAGGAAATTGGGAGGTAATCAGGAACAATCAGACAATGGCTTTTTCACACATAACAGATAAAGAGCTCATTAATATATGTGGAAGAAAAGTGTATGAGTGGCTCTCCCCGAACTCCAAACATTTATGTTATCTAGGAAGGACACTACCTGAAATAATAACCCTTGTTCAATGATGAAACAGACCTAGCATACATTCCAGAAATGAAAACAATGTTCAGGGAATGATAGGAATATATACCAGGAAAATTTTGTATGTCTCTTTCACGATTTGTTTGTGTTTTCTCCCTCTACCCAGCAAAACCTCTATCGATTCCGAACATCAGTGTACAAAGATGTAGGTGCATGTATTTGTGCAACATTCGTTCAAATCAGACATCATAGGCCATATCACTGTCCCAGCAAATTCTATAGGTTGAATGTCATCCCACACCTAACAAGTGGTCCCGTGACCGCCGAGTACATATAGAGGATGTCTCTTCCTCCTCCCTGTCTTCCCCAAATATAGTCAATGTCTGATTAGCTAAATGAATACATATGTGTGTCTAGGTCACAGATTACGTGTTTGAAATATATATTTTTTGTAATTATGTTTAGTGTGTTAGTTATGATAGTTATTGTCTACTGACAAAGGGTGGACTGTCAAAGTCAAAAATATTACATACACAGCAAATAAAACTCCAAAGAGATAGGTCCCTCTGCATGCGCATACACGTAGTGTGCGCAGCGATATATGGTAGCATACACATTCACACAGACAAACCAGAAAGATATATTCAACACATATTTCATACAACACATAAATTAAACATGTCAAGCACCAGACATTATAATGTATTTATATAGGAGAGTTATAACATCATATATATGTGTATTATTGGAACGGAACATGTTAAACATGTCATGCTTGCTGTCAAAATTATCAGGGGAATGAGTATGTTAATTTGATAGCAATGGGTAGATTATAGCACATTGCAACGATTAGTTATGATTAAACTCAGGAATATGAAGCCACAATTTTAAACTGAACAAAGAACTTCCTGAAAAACAGAATGGCTAATCCCTATGATGTGATCTTCAAGGCAGGACATTGCTTGCATAAGAACTGACAAATAACACATCATGAATGAGAGATCACCCTCCCTTGGTCCCATAACAAAAGACTCAGTCCCAGACATGTACTTCCCCCAATACACAGTATATAGGTATTTTCCCTCATACTAAAAGAAAATTGGATCTCCTATCCACTGCGCTCTCCCACTATGCAAATTCGTGAAAAAGGGGAAAAACCTCTACTTATCTGAAGGAGTTGGTGTATTTTTCTTCCTCTCTTTCTATCCCACCTTCTTCACTTTAGGATTTAGTGTAACTAATGATAAGTGATATTATTCCAGAGGTCCCATATGAACAACCATGCAAGAGAAAATAAAACACAATCTAGTGTAATACCATCACATAAATCTCTTCATTAGATAAAAATGCAATATGGATCCTTATATTCAAATCTGAAAAAGATATGATCCACACATGTGTATAAAAAATGCAAATTTTTAATGCTAAAATGGTTTTCAATTAAACAGTGTGCTTCAGTCACATAGATGACACTTGTCCACTTTTACATCCAATAATATGTGAGGGTGGCTTCCTACCAGATTTGGGAATTTTGAAGTGCTTATAAAAAAGCTGTGCAGATGTTACAGCAGTCCCAGGAACAATCAGCCTCAGTGGTCAGCACCTCGTCCTTTCCTCTTCCGGTATGTTCGCCACAGATCCTCACCCTCATCCAACGCGTTTCGAAAGGTTTTTTCAGGTGTGGGATTTGCTGTATGTGCAAAGAAATTAAAGGTACAGCGAAATGTACAGAAATTGAAATAAATGGGCAAACTAATAAAATTAATGAATTCATAACTTGCACCTCAAAGAATGTGATATACTATTTGGGGTGTAGCTGTGATTTATTTTACATCGGCAGAACTAGTAGATATTTAAAAACAAGATTTTCAGAGCACTTACGCAATATAAAAAATGGGGTTGAAACACATGCGCTTTCATCCCATTTCAGGAACATCCATGGCCGGGATATCAAACAGCTAAAAGTATTTGGAGCATTAAAGCAAATAAAGGGGAGTTGGAGATGTAACAATGCAGCTGCAATTCTAGCAAAAACCGAAATGCAATATATATACTCATTGAAAACCCTAATTCCGGGTGGCCTGAATAAAGATTTCGAGGTCAAATGGTTCCTCAACTAAGTTTAGCTTCAAGTGAATTGTATTGTACCAGAATTATCCAGTTATATTCTCCAGCCCATTGTCCCTATATTAAGTGGGGGGATGTGAACTGTAGGTATGGTAATTTCCTATTAAGAATATCTGATTATTGTATATAACTATTGCTATGAAATAAAAGGCAAATTCCCGTTTTTTCCAGGAAGCAATATGGCGCTGTAGATATTTCCGCCCCTGTATAATGATAGGATGACAGTCCATTAAAGTTTCTCTTGGACTTTTAAAAATGGCGATTGCGGGACTTCCGGGCATGCAGCATCATGTGATCGGACACTCCGTTTGACGGGACAGAAACCACACTAATGCGGAAAGCCGCGATCACGTGACTAATCGATCACGTGTCAGGAAGTGACGCGATTGCGGACGGACCAGATTCCATCGCCTGGCGGTGTGGAACCTTTGTATGAGCATAGGCGGAAGTTGTTCCTGTTCACACAGGGCACTTCCGGTCATCGATATTTTATGTTTTATGTTTATAAATCGTTTTATATGACTCGTTTTTTAGTTAATTATGAATTAAAGAGATGCTGTTTAGAATAGTGTTTGGATGTTAGATTAGGAGATGACAATTGAATGAATGTAAAAAATCGTGTTTACTGTAAGTGAGAGTGGCTCCTCCCAGTAATTAGGAACATATAGTTCTGAGGGTATAAATAGCTGGGAAAGGAGACCACCAGGATATGCCTTGACAAAGATCAGCGGAACTGATCGAAACGCATTGGATGAGGGTGAGGATCTGTGGCGAACATACCGGAAGAGGAAAGGACGAGGTGCTGACCACTGAGGCTGATTGTTCCTGGGACTGCTGTAACATCTGCACAGCTTTTTTATAAGCACTTCAAAATTCCCAAATCTGGTAGGAAGCCACCCTCACATATTATTGGATGTAAAAGTGGACAAGTGTCATCTATGTGACTGAAGCACACTGTTTAATTGAAAACCATTTTAGCATTAAAAATTTGCATTTTTTATACACATGTGTGGATCATATCTTTTTCAGATTTGAATATAAGGATCCATATTGCATTTTTATCTAATGAAGAGATTTATGTGATGGTATTACACTAGATTGTGTTTTATTTTCTCTTGCATGGTTGTTCATATGGGACCTCTGGAATAATATCACTTATCATTAGTTACACTAAATCCTAAAGTGAAGAAGGTGGGATAGAAAGAGAGGAAGAAAAATACACCAACTCCTTCAGATAAGTAGAGGTTTTTCCCCTTTTTCACGAATTTGCATAGTGGGAGAGCGCAGTGGATAGGAGATCCAATTTTCTTTTAGTATTTGGGTAACGTTTCTGGGGTGAGGGTAGCACCCCTTTTTTGGATCACCATCCGCTTGCTGCTAATTAAGCGCTTGTCTGTACAGGTGTTCTTTTTTGACTGTTTTGAGGTATTTTCCCTCACCCAAGAAGTTCTGTGTTATTTTGTTAGTTGCTGTTGGGGCAGATTAAAAGATGGAGTGGACTGTGCATTGAGCATGGGACAGGGTGAAGTTTGCTGGCTGTAATTGATCCTTATGTAACTACAACTGCTTCTTGTGTAATTGCAACTGTAACCATATATATATATATTGTACATGTGTTATATTGTATGCATACCCTTTAAAAATATCAAATACATCTCTGAGTGTTGGACCTCAGTAATACAATGTGTGCGAATGCTTGTTTTCTCTTAAGGGATGTAGTGTTTGCGATGTACAGCGCATTTTTATCGTATATGGTAATAAAATGTGCCTTGCGTCCACAGCATATATTAATGCTTGCATTTTAAATATTTATTAGAAATAATCTCAACTTCTAAATGTACACAATACACGTAATACACAATGACACATGTAGTTCAACATCAGTTCCTTCATCTGATGCTCTGAAAACCATGTTTTTCTATTTTTAAATTGTCTTAAACTCATCCGGGATGAAACACAGATCTTAAAATTAAGGTAATAAAGATATCTTATTATAAAAATTAAAACACAATCAAATATAGATGTTATTCTTGAATTTAAAGACGCAATTATTACAATTGTTTATAATTCTGCAGCTGCAGCTCTGAGCCTATATCAGTCCCAGATAATGTATATAAACTGCAGCACTGAGGAGCTGCAGAGCTGTCAGGGATTATAGTGACTGTGCAGAGCCTGTGTGTGTCATGTCCTGGTCTCCTGTACACTATGCCTGTTACCTGTGGTCAGTTATCCTGCTGATAATATGTTATGGGAGTATAACACAGGACTCAGCCAGTCAGTGTCACCTTGCTGCAGAAAAGTCTGCATTTGAGTTTAAATATTACCAAGATGGAAACATCATTGTTGGAGGACTATTATCTGCGCATTACAAAACCATAGAGTATGAATCTGCATACGGCATGTCTACATTCCGCACTATATGTGTAGCGTAAGTCTTTTTTAGTGTATTTTCTGTATTTTAACTATATACTGTAATTGCTTGTTTTACAGGGGTCGTTCTGTTTGTTTTGTTATCCAGGAAAAAAATATTACAATAGTGAAATAGGGACACACATTTCCATGATGACATGCCTCCTATTACATACATGTACCGAGATACACCACAACATGTGTGCAGCTACCACCAGGTGTATCTCCAGGTGTGAGTGTGACTGATGATGTGACAGTTCTGCAGAGGTGACAGTGTCACAGTGTCTCATTTCTGTATATGTCACACACACTGTGTAACAGTCACACACTGTATAATGATCAATGACAGGTATATATGATGAGACTCTCTCAAGGAACATCGCTGCAGCCCTGATAGATCTGGAGTGAGTATTACACTGTATAATGATCAGTGACAGGTATATATGATGAGACTCTAGCAGGGAACATCTCTGCAGCCTGATAGATCTGGAGTGAGTATTACACTATAATGATCAGTGACAGGTATATATGATGAGACTCTAGCAGGGAACATCGCTGCAGCCCTGATAGATCTGGAGTGAGTATTACACTATAGTGATCAGTGACAGGTATATATGATGAGACTCTAGCAGGGAACATCGCTGCAGCCCTGATAGATCTGGAGTGAGTATTACACTATAGTGATCAGTGACAGGTATATATGATGAGACTCTAGCAGGGAACATCGCTGCAGCCTGATAGATCTGGAGTGAGTATTACACTATAGTGATCAGTGACAGGTATATATGATGAGACTCTAGCAGGGAACATCACTGCAGCCCTGATAGATCTGGAGTGAGTATTACACTATACTGATCAGTGACAGGTATATATGATGAGACTCTAGCAGGGAACATCGCTGCAGCCCTGATAGATCTGGGCCTATATTTAATTATTTACTAATATCCGTGTTTGAGTCGGTTTGTGTAGTGTTTTAAGTCGTTTTGTATCGGGTGCATTTTCATGCAACTTTTTGAAACTATATACGCAAAGTTACGAAGCAGTCGACTTTATGGTTATCGTTTTTTCCGATGTCGATGCCAGTCGTTTTTTTTTTTGGCACATTTACGGCCGTCATTGTCGTTTGCGTACGTGTTTTTGTTGTTTTTTCTGGTTTATTTTCTAAGTTAAACGCGGCATGTTTTTTTTTAAACCCCGGCCGCATTTTCATTTTTAGTTTTGTTTTTCATCCCCATTCATGATTGGTTGTGTTTCATATGTAGGAGTGTCTGTTTGCAACCATATAAATACGCCCCAAACCGTCCGCACCACGTGGGTTTAGTTAGTGGTGAGTAGGGAGGTTGTGCTGTGGAGGTAGGTGAGTTTTTGGTTTGGTGAGGAGTGTTGTTTGCGATTTCTGAGTGTAGTATTGTGTTAGAAAGTAGTCTTGTCATTCTTGTAGTCTTGTCTTTTGTGGTTTTGTCTAATTTTTTTGTCCAAGTTTTTTTTCTTTATAGTCCCTTGTCAGTGTTTGTGTGTGTGTGTGTGTGTGTGTGTGTGTGTGTGTGTGTGTGTGTGTGTGTGTGTGTGTGTGTGAAAGTTGTGCAGTGGTAGTGGAGGAGTGTGTTGTTTGTCTTTTTTTTCTGTGTTAAGTGTTTAGACACACAATTATGTGTGACTCAGAGGTGGGTGAGGTAGAGGGTGTGAGTGAGGAGGAAGAGGTCGGTCAGGTGGAGGAGGTGAGTGTGAGTGAGGTTAGATAGGTGGAGGAGGTGGGTGAGGTTGCTGCAGCAGCCTCAAGTGACAGTGATAGTGACATTCAGACAGCTCCGCAGCCACGCACCACTACTAAGACTGGGTGGAATGTCAAGTTTAGTTATGCAGAAAATGTGGCATTGGTGCTGGAGCTGATGAAGTATCAGCGGCAGCTATTTGGGCCTGAGCCCGCCAAGGTGCCAACATGGAAGAAGACAGTGTTGTGGGCGAAAGTTGTTGCTGCTGTCAATAGTGAGGGGGTGGTCAAGCGGACGGAGCACACGTGCCGCAAACGGTACTTTGACATAAAGCAACGAATCAAGTCCAAAATGGCCAAGGAGGCGAAGTCGGCTCGCAAAACCGGTGGTGGCCAGCCCTATATTTCAAGATATCTGGACTATGAGGAGCCCATGCAGAGTGTAAAACCTCCTGAAGTTGTCTCTGCAACCCATGTCCGGGATTCAGATAGGCCCAGGAAGAATGGTGAGCATTTGTATTTGCATTAACATTCTATGACCTTACTTCTGTTTTTTTTGTTTTTTTTTTTCAAATGTGTGTCATGTGACGTTGCATATTACTCCCATCTTCAAGTGTGTGTCAGCAAATACATTGTTTTTGGTAATGTTTTCTACAAAAGCCAATGTCACACCTTACTTTATTGTATGTCATGTGTTTTTTTTCTGTATATTTTCCGTGTGTAGTTTGGACTTGGTGTGTCATTGAATTGTCCTGCAATAATGTTTTCCTTTTGCACATTTTTAAGTTTTCAATTTGGACTAGATTTTATATTTAGGTTATCTATGTGCAATGTTGCAAAAACAGTGGTTGTCATGTTAGAGGCTGGAGTAGTGGAAAGTGGTTTGGAAACCACTTACATGTGTAATGTCATTAGTACTGAATGTTTTTTTTTTTTTTTTTAAATCCCACTATTTGTTTGTTCAGTTTGAGTCTGTATTTGTACCCTGACACTACACTGCAGTCTAATTTTTTTATTTTTTTATGTTTTATTTGGGTTTTGTTTTTGTTTGGCTCATATAGTGGTAATGTGTGTTTGGAGTGCCACATCACAGAGCAATTTCCTTATTGCATCTGTAAATTGTTTCCTTTCATTACAAAATGAAGATGTGTGTTTTTGGTTGTTAGTGTATGTATTTTTACTTGTGTCCTATGTCTGTGTCCTGTACATGTTTTCCTGTGTTGCACTTTCCATAGTGAATGTGGCTATTGGACAATGTTTATTGTTTTATGTAGTGGTTTTTTGGTTTACGGTTCTTATGTTTTATTTAATTAAAAAAAACAAGCATTTTTAACAGATTTAAGGTTTATAAGCATAATGGGTGGATGTATCAACAATAGCATGAATACATTTTTTTTTTTTTTTTGGTTTTACAGTGTTGGAAAAAAGCAGTACTGGTCGTCCTATATCTGATGATGATGACGACGCTACGGAAGCAGGTAAAGTGTCTATTGTAGTATAGGGTATGTTTGTAAAGGAATGGCCATAACAAAATTTAACTTTCAATACTAGATCCATCAAAAGAAGTCTGGAGCAGCAGAAGGCGGACTTATGTAACACACCACCAAAAAAAAACATGTGGCAGCAAAGAAAGCAAGGTGTGATGTCCAGGACCAACCACAGCAGGCTTCCCCGCCACGAAGATTATCGACAGTATGTTCGGTCCCCCCACTCCAAATTTTGGACACACCTCCAAGACGCGAACCACACTCCCCTCATCTTGATTGTGAGTATCAAACTGAAATAAATTTATTACATTTCTGATCATAATAAAACTTTTACTTAAATGCATTAAGTCCAAACACATCAAAATCAGATATACTTACCGAAGTCAGTAAAACATGAAATGGAATCCTAGCAAAATGGCCTTGTCCACATCCTGTAAAGATATGTATGTCCACTTCAGCCATACAGTAGCACATTGTGTGGAAGATGCTGCAACAGAAACTCATGTGTAATTTTGGAAAATAGTAAGGTTGTTTAACACATTTTCACATGTGTGTTTGACCTAACATTGCCAAATACATATAAAAACATTACTATATTTGTTTTTGAAAAGCTATAAGGTAACACATTATGGATTACAATGTGTTTTTATGGTGGAGTATGTCTGATCTACAATAAAACTCATGTGTTTACTTTCACAATGAAGTAACCAGACACATTTGCCACAAACAGTCATTTGTATGTATTTAAGTTATGAGTGATGATGTTGCTAGCCAGGATATCTGAAAGCAACAGTCAATGACATGTGTTCCATATGTAGTGATTTGTTATAATTTATCAAACATATGGATAACTAATAGTGATGTGCACCGGATATTTTTCGGGTTTTGTGTTTTGGTTTTGGATTCGGTTCCGCGGCCGTGTTTTGGATTCGGACGCGTTTTGGCAAAACCTCCCTGAAAATTTTTTGTCGGATTCGGGTGTGTTTTGGATTCGGGTGTTTTTTTACAAAAACCCCTCAAAAACAGCTTAAATCATAGAATTTGGGGGTCATTTTGATCCCATAGTATTAATAACCTCAATAACCATAATTTCCACTCATTTCCAGTCTTTTCTGAACACCTCACAGCTCACAATATTATTTTTAGTCCTAAAATTTGCGCAAGGTCGCTGGATGACTAAGCTAAGCGACCCAAGTGGCCGACACAAACACCTGGCCCATCTAGGAGTGGCACTGCAGTGTCAGACAGGATGGCAGATTTAAAAAATAGTCCACAAACAGCACATGATGCAAAGAAAAAAAGAGGTGCACCAATGTCACTGTGTGACTAAGCTAAGCGACCCAAGTGGCCGACACAAACACCTGGCCCATCTAGTAGTGTCACTGCAGTGTCAGACAGGATGACAGATTAAAAAAATAGTCCCCAAACAGCACATGATGCAAAGAAAAAAAGAGGCACAATGAGGTAGCTGTGTGACTAAGCTAAGCGACCCAAGTGGCCAACACAAACACCTGGTACATCAAGGAGTGGCACTGCAGTTTTCTAGCGAGAGGATGAGTGATTCCATCCTCATGTGAATCTGAACCACTAGCCATAAACATAGGCCAGGGCCTCAGCCGTTCCTTGCCACTCCGTGTCGTAAATGGCATATTGGCAAGTTTACGCTTCTCATCAGACGCTTTTAATTTTGATTTTTGGGTCATTTTACTGAACTTTTGTTTTTTGGATTTTACATGCTCTCTACTATGATATTGGGCATCGGCCTTGGCAGACGACGTTGATGGCATTTCATCGTCTCGGCCATGACTAATGGCAGCAGCTTCAGCACGAGGTGGAAGTGGATCTTGATCTTTCCCTATTTTACCCTCCACATTTTTGTTCTCCATTTTTTAATGTGTGGAATTATATGCCAGTATCAATAGCAATGGCCTACTACTATATATACTGCGCACAACTGAAATGCACCACAGGTATGGGTGGTTAGTATACTTGACGACACAGAGGTAGGTAGAACAGTGGCCTTCTGTACCGTACTGCTATATATTATATACTGGTGGTCAGCAAACTGTGCAAAACTGAAATACACCACAAGTATGGATGGATAGTATACTTGACGACACAGAGGTAGGTAGAGCAGTGGCCTTCTGTACCGTACTGTTATATATTATATACTGGTGGTCAGCAAAATTATGCACTGTACTCCTACTATATACTACAATGCAGCACAGATATGGAGCGTTTTTCAGGCAGAGAACGTATAATACTGGTGGTCACTGGTCAGCAAAACTCTGCACTGTACTCCTCCTATAAAATACTGGTGGTCCCCAGTCCCCACAAAAAAGCAGTGTGAGCACAGATATATGCAGCACACTGAGCACAGATATAGAGCGTTTTTCAGGCAGAGAACGTATACTACTGGTGGTCACTGGTCACTGGTCAGCAAAACTCTGCTCTGTACTCCTCTTATATAATACTGGTGGTCCCCAGTCCCCACAATAAAGCAGTGTGAGCACAGATATATGCAGCACACTGAGCACAGATATGGAGCGTTTTTCAGGCAGAGAACGTATAATACTGGTGGTCACTGGTCACTGGTCAGCAAAACTCTGCACTGTACTCCTCCTATATAATACTGCTGGTCCCCAGTCCCCACAATAAAGCAGTGTGAGCACAGATATTTGCAACACACTGAGCACAGATATGGAGCGTTTTTCAGGCAGAGAACATATAATACTGGTGATCACTGGTCAACAAAACTCTGCACTGTACTCCTCCTATATAATACCTTTGGTCCCCAGTCCCTACAATAAAGCAGTGTGAGCACAGATATATGCAGCACACTGAGCACAGATATGGAGCGTTTTTCAGGCAGAGAACATATAATACTGGTGGTCACTGGTCAGTAAAACTCTGCACTGTACTCCTCCTATATAATACTGCTGGTCCCCAGTCCCCACAATAAAGCAGTGTGAGCACAGATATATGCAGCACACTGAGCACAGATATGGAGCATTTTTTAGGCAGAGAACGTATAATACTGGTGGTCACTGGTCAGCAAAACTCTGCACTATACTCCTCCTATTTACCCAGTCCACACAATAAAGCAGTGAGCACAGATATTTGCAGCCCCCTGAACAAAACTGAGAGGATGCCAGACACATCCTCTCACTATCATTTCCAATGCACGAGTGAAAAATGGCGGCGAAGCGCGGCTCCTTATATAGAATCCGAATCTCGCGAAAATCCGACAGCGGGATGATGACGTTCGGGCGCGCTCGGGTTAACCGAGCAAGGCGGGAGGATCCGAGTCTGCCTCGGAACCGTGTAAAATAGGTGAGGTTCGGGGGGGTTCGGATTCCGAGGAACCGAACCTGCTCATCACTAATAACTAACGGATATTTTTTTTAAATTACAGCTTCTAGTCCTGGTAACAGCTTCCCTCCACAACAACAGCAACACAGTGATATGGATGAGACAATCATGTTAGAAATGCAGCCATTAAGCCAAGGAATCAGCCCCCCAGCACCTGTGAGTACACCACCACATCAAAGCACACCACCACCACAACACAGCCCAACAACACCAGTAACACAAGGCCCTGATCACGTGTTTTAGAACATTTGGGCTAGACAGCAGGCCACTAATGAAGATTGCCTGTGTAGGCAGACACAAATGTTTGCAAAGCTACCATGTCACCTCAAAAGAATTATCCAAAATATGAGTCAACAAAATGAACAAACCACGAGAATTGGCAATACCATGGAACACATGCCATGGGCAACTTACAGCGCATAATGGAAGAACAGCACAGACTAATGGAAGAACAGCACAGACATCAGCAAAGCTATATCAAAATTTTTCAAAACAATCAAAATATAAATTAATCTTTATTCCGAATTGTAGACAATCAAAATGCTGCTACTAATGAACTCAATGCCACCCTCACTAACCTCAATGAAACACTCAGATCCATGCACCAACAGCAAACAAGCAGCAGTTCTGGTATGACTACTCCAAATATCATGCCAGTGTCATCACCACCAAGACGCTCCACCAGAGCATGCCAACATGACAGTGTTAAAGGCAAAGGGCAGGACAAGCAGCTACCCAAAAAAACTTAACAAATAAACCTCACATTTTTAATTTCAGAGAAGTTAATCAAAATACTTAGTAAGTGTGTATGTTTGTCATAATACATATAACACTTAGCTCCTTGACAATTTGTACAACATAATTAATTATAAGTGGTACAAACAACAACAGGAAATTTGTACGCACATTTATTCTTTACCATCTTTGAATTTTTTGGGAGGAAGGAAATGTTGTTTGAGTTGCACATAGATGTTAGCAGGAAGTAACCAGGACACTTGATTTTTTTCTAATCATTACTCTTTCTAGATTCCAATCATTCTCAGATCCTGCAGACACAATAATTGGCAGCCAGGCAGAATATGTTTAGCAGGAAGTAAACAGACCACTTGATTTATTTATAATCATTACTCTTTCTAGATTGAATCATTCTTAGATCCTACAGACACAATAATTGGCAGCCAGGCAGAATATGTTTAGCAGGAAGTAAACAGACCACTTGATTTTTTTAATAAGCATTACTCTTTCTAGATTCCAATCATTCTCAGATCCTACAGACACAATAATTGGCAGCCAGGCAGAATCATCCATGACCAATGCAACTTACAATGTGAATTAAAACTGGTTTACATTTCTTCTGTAGACGACTTTACAAGAAAAACACAATAGAGTTGTGTAAAAGTGTTCGAATATGTTTGTGTAAATTTTTAAAATGTAATACCCAAAATGAATGACATTATTGTTGTGGCATGTTTGTGTGTGTTAAAAATGAGTAATCATATTTAAAAACCTGAGGCAGAACCCACAAAATGAAAAATATTTTAACTTTTAACACTAATGTGTGTAATAATGGATATATGTTGAAAAATATGTATTGACTTTTAAAACTCCAAATTTACTCAAGCAAACATAAGGCAATACAATATTTTGGATGAGACAAATTTGTGTCCCTTTTATAGGCATGATAAGTCAGGTGTGAATGATTTGTAAGTGTCAACACATGTAAACATGGCTGAAAAAATCAGGTCTATTTTTTTGCAGTTTTTTTTTACGATTCGCAAAATAATACGACCGCAATTGAGCACTCACAGACTAACACCCAAATACGAATGAATAGTGAATACCCGTGTTCTATGAAATAACAGCCGCGTTTGACCGATGGTCTATTCATTCGTATTTCTGAACTTTGCCATTCAAACCATTACGAATAGTCCAAACACTGCGGATATTTGTGCTTAGTGAATTCCCGTGTTGGGACTTAGAAAAAAAAATGGACAAACTCGAATTTATTGTAAATATTGACCCTGGAGTGAGTATTACACTGTAATGATCAGTGATTGGTATATATGATGAGACTCTAGCAGGGAACATCGCTGCAGCCCTGATAGATCTGGAGTGAGTATTACACTATAATGATCAGTGACAGGTATATATGATGAGACTCTAGCAGGGAACATCGCTGCAGCCTGATAGATCTGGAGTGAGTATTACACTATAATGATCAGTGACAGGTATATATGATGAGACTCTAGCAGGTAACATCGCTGCAGCCCTGATAGATCTGGAGTGAGTATTACGCTATAATGATCAGTGACTGGTATATATGAGGAGACTCTAGCAGGGAACATCGCTGCAGTCCTGATAGATCTGGAGTGAGTATTACACTATAATGATCAGTGACATGTATATATGATGAGACTCTAGCAGGGAACATCGCTGCAGCCCTGATAGATCTGGAGTGAGTATTACAATATAATGTTCAGTGACAGGTATATATGATGAGACTCTAGCAGGGAACATCGTTGCAGCCCTGATAGATCTGGAGTGAGTATTACACTATAATGATCAGTGACAGGTATATATGATGAGACTCTAGCAGGGAACATCGCTGCAGCCTGATAGATCTGGAGTGAGTATTACACTGTATAATGATCAGTGACAGGCATATATGATGAGACTCTAGCAGGGAACATCGTTGCAGCCCTGATAGATCTGGAGTGAGTATTACACTATAATGATCAGTGACAGGTATATATGATGAGACTCTAGCAGGGAACATCGCTGCAGCCTGATAGATCTGGAGTGAGTATTACACTATAATGATCAGTGACAGGTATATATGATGAGACTCTAGCAGGGAACATCGCTGCATCCCTGATAGATCTGGAGTGAGTATTACACTATAATGATCAGTGACAGGTATATATGATGAGACTCTAGCAGGGAACATCGCTGCAGCCCTGATAGATCTGGAGTGAGTATTACACTATAATGATCAGTGACTGGTATATATGATGAGACTCTAGCAGGTAACATCGCTGTAGCCTGATAGATCTGGAGTGAGTATTACACTATACTGATCAGTGACAGGTATATATGATGAGACTCTAGCAGGGAATATCGCTGCAGCCTTATAGATCTGGAGTGAGTATTACACTATAATGATCAGTGACAGGTATATATGATGAGACTCTAGCAGGGAACATCGTTGCAGCCCTGATAGATCTGGAGTGAGTATTACACTATAGGGATCAGTGACAGGTATATATGATGAGACTCTAGCAGGGAACATCGTTGCAGCCCTGATAGATCTGGAGTGAGTATTACACTATAGGGATCAGTGACAGGTATATATGATGAGACTCTAGCAGGGAACATCACTGCAGCCTGATAGATCTGGAGTGAGTATTACACTATAATGATCAGTGACAGGTATATATGATGAGACTCTGGCAGGGAACATCGCTGCAGCCCTGATAGATCTGGAGTGAGTATTAAACTATGATGACTGTGGTCTGTACATGAGAAGCTTACGCTGTAAGTGTCCTGATGGTCACAGTTGCTGCACAATTTTATGGATTAAAAATGTTATCCTGATATTTACCCAAATTAATTGTTGATAATATTTTAACCCTGAAATTTACTTTGTCTGTTTTTCTTTGTTATTATAATATGAATTATAGAACAGTATAATGATTTGTGTTCAGCAGTAATGAGGTTCTGCAGCTGCTGTACTAGACACTTACTGTACTATACAAAGAACGATTGCTAGCTGTATAACCAACATACTGTAGGGCCTGAACCATCCTTTTACAGCTGAAAAATGCAACTTCCAAAAAAGAGAACCACAACAATTACACAGCGTCAAAATTCTGAATATATGCTAAAAATAATAATATATCAGTGACTGTGAAAAATATTAACACATTTATACAGAATATGATTAAGAACAAATAAAAATGTGGATCAGATTGCAGATGTGACATTATATAGATGTGTCTGAATTAGCGCCAAATAGCGACATTTGCAAGAAACAGTCACTGAGACTCAGCAGCGCTAAGTATATTTTTCCTTTTATATAGATCTCAGTGGCATCACTAATGAAACAAAAGTACAATGTAAGGGTGCAGTGACCACTGGGGCTAGCATGTTATGTACTTCTGGGGTGCAGTCACAATGCTTGCGGTCAGGATTTTGGCGTTCAGGAGACCAGCGACGGTATCCAGACAGCTGGTATTTTGCTGAAGGCAAGCATACTGACACCCACCAATGATTGCTACTCGGATGGTGGTTCCACGCCACCAACTGAGTGGCAATAGAAACTGTGATGAGCAAAGCTTGCCACCAGGCCCACAGCATGGCGAGCACACAAGGGGACTCGCTGCCTCACAGCTGGCAACACATCTGTTGGTATATCATACCGGACCTCTACTTATGTGTGAGATGAAGTTGTAAAAAATGCAAAAGAAGACTTCTGCACTAAATATCATTATGCTTTATTTGTGACTTTATACTCACTATGTACTTTTTCTTTTACAACATAGAGTAAGAGTGAGTGGTTGGCACAAGCAATACTAGGATCACTATAGTAAATATCAAAAGAATGGATAAGAAAAGACAAAAGAAAGGTGATAGGAAATAGGGGAAGGAAAGGGCAGAAGTTGGAAGGGGAAGAGAGTCATTCGAGTTAATCACGCTGTGTAGATGAGTAAAAGAAAATGTGTTCATCGTATCCTCTGGTTTCTTTAAAGGCTAACCAGTTATTCCAGGTAGCCACAAAATCAGAAGAAGGTAACTTTATGAAAGAGGTTAGGTCATCCATGAGCATGTAATGGTCTATGCTATGGAACCAAAGAGACACATTCGGGCAAACTGAGGCTCTCTGCAGCATTCATCAAATGCCGGAGTAGTGATTTTTTAAATATATTGAAACAGGAATGTCCATGAAATTGTATAGCCAAAACTCAGGTGTATCTGGTAGAGATCATGATAGACACTTCCGGCAGAAATTTTGCAGCTGTCCGCCATGAATTATTGCCCTTGAGTGTACTGACTAAACATTGGGCTACAGAAACTAAATATCTGTAATTAGTGATTGGCTTACTAATTGTGGCACATACTCAACATTTTGCAGACCTGACATTGAAGAGTACAGAAGTATCCTGGCATTTATCTTTGCAATTGATGAAATTAACAAGGACCCCAACCTTCTCCCAAATGTGACTCTGGGTTATCACATATATGACACTTGTGGGGATCGAAAGAAAACCTTACAGTATGTCCTGCAGATATTGTCTGGAGAAATGATGGAGGCTCCTAATTATTCCTGTAGGAAACATGAGAAAGTGTTTGGATTTGTTGGTGATTCTGATTTTCATACAAGCCATGTGATGGCCCAGTTACTGAGTCTGTACCAGTACCCACAGGTAAGTGATCTCTGTATTTTATCTGTATTTTATTATACAGTACCTGCTAATATCCCCACATTTCTCTGTACAATGTGCCTCTCTCTCATTGGCTGTTGTTCTTCTCTGTGCCTCTTGGGGCTGCTGAATATATCCTGACCATTGTATTTTTCCCATAGAGGTGCATTTGTATTACAAATAGAGGTATTTCATCATTGTGGCACATACTTCCTGAATAATATGACTAACTCTGGTACTGGGGGTCTTGGGTTTCAATACTTTGCTTTATGCATGTTATCATAGTGGAATCAAGTCTATAATGCACATTACTTATAAGGGCACACACATCCTGCAATAATACAATTGTCCTGTGAGTTCTTTAATTGCTCATGAGACCTTAAGTATTGCAATTTCTACTACAAAGTAGTTGTTGCGATCAAATACAATAGTTGTTGCACAGAAATAGTGAAAAAATACCCATTGCAGAAATTGTGAATGCATCACAATATGCAGTCTGATCACAAAACCACACACAAATTGCTATCTGTGCAAGGCAAGGTCATTCTTGTGACACAAGAGGCTGGAAGTGGTCATCGCTGATGTCAGAGGCCCCCTTAAAAATGCCTGGGCACACCTGTGTTTTTGCAAACCCAGAAAACCCAAAAGAAAACGCCACCATGGCTGAGTAGTTGGGAGGGGGTAATGCAATGGCCACAGGGGCCTGTATAAATGTGTCATAGGTGTCAAGATCCAGGTTATTAGCCCCCATTATTTACCTGCTAAGTAACTCCTGAAACTGGCCTGGCATTCCAGGCCTGCATTCCACCTGTGCTGTCTGCGGGCAGCGCGCTGCAGGTCTGTGTCTCAAGGTTCTCTTCTGTGATCGCGGCAGTGCTGGCATGGCAACATTATACAAAATATCCATTTGTTTAAAGTATGGTGTCTCTTGCCCTCCGTGACCTCCACCGCCATTACTACCGATTCTCACATAAAAAGTTCAAAAAGACTTTCTCTCCAGTTTCAAACATAGGTGCAGCCATGTTTGTTTATCATCACATGTTGTTTTCAGCCTATCCGCTGCATTCTGGACTCTGCCTTAATTATCCAGGCAATCTTCTTAAGACGACTGGATTCATCTTCTTCCATGGGCTGAATTATGTCATAATAACCAGTACTACTCATCATCCTCTTCTACGCTATTCTTTCCCAACTACGGTCTCCATCCAAAGGTTCCAGAGTTTCAACCGCTTCCAGCAACAGCAGTACCTGCAGCTGATGTCGCCTTTCTTCAGTTTTCTAGAAACTGGAAGAATATCCGGACAGCTCTCTTGAAAGCTTCCTCAAGGTACAAAAAGTTTGCAGACAAGAAGGGTAGAGCAATTCCATCCCTCAAACCAGGTGACCGTATTTGGCTGTCTACTAAAAATCTGAGTTTAAGAGTTCCAAGTATGAAGTTTGCTCCTCGGTACATCGGCCACATTATACAAAATATCCATTTGTTTAAAGTACGGCGTCTCCTACCATGCACGGCCTCCGCCGCCATTACTGCCGGTTCTCACATGTAAGTACAAAGACTTTCCCTCCAGTTTCAAACATGGGCGCAGCCATGTTTGTTTTTCATCACATGTTGTTTTCAGCCTTTGCCGCTGCAGTCTGGACTCTGCCTTAATTATCCAGCCAATCCTTGCTCATCAGCTGGTACAAATATCCTGCTCCAGGGCTGAATAATTGTCAGTGCTTTGGTTGCCAATCCTGCATACATGTCTCTCCTGATTGGTGAATTCTCAGCTTGACTTTCCAGATATTCCAGCTCCTGTGATTCAGCTTCTACAAAATACCGGCAGCAATCACCATCCTGCGGTGCAGCCTGAATCCTGCAGTGTTCCAGCTCTGCTTCCTGGCTTTCTACTGCTGCGTCCTGACATCGGCTTCCAGCATTGGTTCTATTCTGCCTCCAGCTTCCAGTGGTGTCCTGGTATCGTTATTGCTTCCATTATCTACAGCATCGTTCACTAGCTTCTGTGGTAAAGTTTGGAAGAAGATAGTGTGAACAGATAATAGCGCTCTCCAACCACCATGAAAAAGGAGAAGACCTTTTGTCAGTGCAACAATAATAATAAAAACAAATCACCCTATTAATGGATGAAATAAATGCCAGTGGAATAGTCATAGGCATCCAGCTCAGTCCTTATAGAATAGTTGATCATCCGTTCTTATATCTTTTCTGAATAGCCGTGAACACCTGAAAAAAAGTATCTCTCTAGTCCCTGTTGCAAGGGACAAATTGAGAGATACTTATAAGGAACAGATATAGTGTAGACGTCCTTAAAATAAAGACAACTTTTTATTCTTTCAAGGTTCCACTTACAGAAAGACAAAATTAAAACAGCATAACATATACTCAGTGGGATATATCACCAATCCAGATGGCACAAGAAAGGGGGGAAACCTCTGACACCCGATGTATGTGGTGAGGATGGGTCCCGGTTCCGGATACACGGCTCCCAATACAAGAGGTCCTCCCAGGAGATTGGATCAGCCCACGAGACACACAGCAAACACGAGCCACGCTCTACGTGTTTCGGACCGTTGGTCCTTCGTCAGAAGCGTGGTTTAAAATGGCTCGAGTCCCCTTATTTAAACCCTACAAACGAGTGTCCTCAGCTGGGGTTCATTGCCGCTAATCGGCAAAAAAACCCGGTGACGCGCTTCCGTTCTCGGACGCGTTACCGGAAGCGGAAGTCCTCTGCGGTCCATATGCGTTCCACCAATGCCGGAAATGTCCTCCTTCGTGCGTTCCACTCGATGATCAGTCGCACAATTCTTTCAGCAAGGTGGTATACAATGTTAATAGCAGAAAAAAGTCCACAAGCCCTAGGGCTCAGTCCAGGTATATACAAAAAATAGAATAATAAACAAGTATAAATAAACCATAACAGTTAGTTTACGAATTAAAATTAGTTAAGGTAAGAAACATTTGAGTTCAAATTCACCGTTTAGGCCCCTCGGAACAAGGGTCCCCAAACGGTGAATCCACCTCATCTCAGCCTGTGCCAGTCTTTTTTCTATATCTCTGGTTCTCCAGACTGGGAGGATCAACTGAATAGCACAGAAAAATTTTAAAAAACATTCCTTAGTGTTATGGATTTTTTTAAAATGTGAAGAAACTGTGTGGGTTTCTAGGCTTTTGCGTATATTGTAGATGTGTTCAGCCCATCTCACCTTGGCACATCTACTTGTTCTCCCAACATAAAACAAACCACATGCACACTCCAGGATGTATACAACATTTCTGGAGTGGCACGTGATGAATTCCCTTATTGGGTATACCTGGCCATTCACTTTAAATTCAGTTATTTTTCTCAAAGGGGATTTCACAGTCTTACACATCAGGCAGTCGCCGCAATGGTGAAAACCCTTAGTCCTTATGCTTTGCCTGGACTCGCTCTCTACACTGCTCCTAACCAGTTGGTCCTTTAGAGATGATGCCCTTCTATATACGAAGACTGGCTTCTCTGGTAACAGGGGTCCGATAATTGCATCTTGTTTGAGGATGTTCCAATTGGATCGGAACACCCGCTCTATTCTCTTGTGTGACTGATTGAATTGGCTGATGAAGGCCCACTGGAATCTCCCATTATTCGACTCCTTTGATTTACATTTGGTTTCCAATAAAGTGTTTCTCTCTATATTGGATACTCTTGATCTTGCTTTATCCAATAAACTGGTGGAGTATCCTTTCTTGATGAAACGGTTCGAAATCTCATCAAACTGTTGATCACAGATATGTATATCCATGCAGTTCCTCTTAATTCTTGCAAACTGGCTGAAGGGAATCCCATCCAGCCTAATTCGCATGGTGCTCACTCGTTCTATCTATAAAGCCATTAGAGTCTGTGCTCTTCCTATATGTTTTGGTATTGACCTTCCCATTGGCAATATAGATACTCAAATCTAAAAAAGAAACCTCCATGTCACTGATGGTGAAAGTAAACTTGATTGACATGTCATTAGTGTTAAGCTCATCACAAAAAAGTTGAAGGGAAGCATTATCCCCCCTCCACACAAAAAACACGTCGTCAATATAACGCTGCCATGACACCAGGCCCGACCCCAGCTCACCACCGGGCCAGATGTATGTTTCCTCCCAGTAGGCGATGAACAAATTTGCATAGCTGGGGGCGAACCTGGTGCCCATGGCAGTGCCGACACGTTGCAAATAAAACGTACCATCAAAATAAAAATAATTATTCAGTAAAATAAATTTGATACTGTCCAGAATAAACTCTTTCAATATTTCGCTCATAGAGCTGGAGTTCAAAAAGTAGGAAACCGCAGTGAGACCTTGGTGTAGATCTATTATTGTGTACAATGTACACACATCTGCTGTACATAGAACATCATTTTCTTCCCATTTATATGACGTTAATCTTCTCAACATATCTCCAGTATCTTTTAAGAAAGCTCTGGTAGACTGTACCAATGGATGAAAAGATGATAATCCACCATTGCCGACAAATTGCTTGTTAGGCTGTTACACCCGGAGACAATTGGTCGACCTGGGGGGTGGAGGGGGTCCTTGTGGACCTTTGGAAGGACATATAGAGTAGGAATAGATGGATCTGAGATATTAAGGTAGACAAATTCTTTATCTGTGATTGCCTTCATGTCTAAAGCCTTTGTACATAGGTCGGACAATGCTTTGGCAATCTTTGATGTAGGATCAGACTTCAACTTAAGGTAAGTTTTACCGTCATTAAGTTGCCTATAGATTTCTTGCATATAGGCTTCCCTATTCATAAGGACCACCCCTCCACCCTTGTCCGCGGGCTTAACAATTAATTCCTTGTCATTTTTAAGATTCTTAACTGCCCGGAATTCTTTTTTGGTAAGATTAAGTCTCTTATTTTTTCTCATATTATCCGTCACAATGACTTTCTCTATTTCGTCACACACTACTTTATTGAAAGTGTCCAGACAACTTCCCTTAGCATGTAAGGGATAGAATGTGGAAGGGGGCTTAAAAGATGAGTTTTCACTATTAGTAATAACTACCGGAGGTTCTAAAGAATTGTCCTCTTTAATCTGAAAAAAATGTTTGAGGGTAAGCTTCCTTACAAATTTTTGTACGTCTATAAAGGTGTCAAAGGAATTGGGCTTACAGGAAGTCGCAAATTTTAAACCCTTCTGCAACACCTTTTTTTCCTCCTCATCAAGAACACGATCAGAGAGATTGAAGATTTTTCCTTCAGTGGAACCCAAATCTGTATCTGGATTATCAATCATCACTGGTATAGTGGTTTTTGGATTTCTTTTAAACTTTCGTTTGAGACCCGCCCTTTTACCTCTTTTATTGGTCTTATGGCGTGCCCCACTTACTACTATGTCGGTAGAAACACCTACCAATGGTCCCTCGGGGTTCTTTGGCCCCACTCTAAAAAAGAAGCCGTTTCTTGTTCGACATATGGACCATTCCGGACTCTATTAAATCTTTTTGGAGAAGATAATCTTCTATCAAAGTCTCGAAATCTGGGTCTGGACCTATATGTGGCCCACCTATCATTAAACCTTTGATGATTGATTTGATTTGGTTCATCCCCAGATCTATTGTGGGGGATGGTGTTATTTCTGTTCGTAGGGGGATGATAGATGTTATCTCTATTAGATGGATTAGAGGATTTCCCTCTTCTCCATGAGGCGATCTTTCCACTCTGACCTGAAGGACCCTGGTGTGGACCTTCCAGGTTAGTTTCTACCGTTTGTTTGACATTTCTAGTTTTTCCCTTTTTCTTATTGATCTTATTTACTATTTGTACCCCTGGATTAGATCCTACGGGGAATACTTCTGTCCCTACATCTGTTGTTTCCACGGAATCCCTTTTAAACTTCTTTAGTTTCCTATCCCTCAATTCCTTCGTACTTTTATTCATCCTTTGTAGGAGTAATTTTTCTAAACCCTGGAATTCTTCTGATTCCTTATAAGGACGTACTAATGATTGTAGTGTGTCTATCTCATCATTCAATTGAGTCATATTTTTCTTTCTCTCTCTGATAATCAAATCTATCAGGGAGAGTGAACAGGAATTAAGGATCGTGTCCCATTCTTTCCTAAACTCTGTTTCAGATGTATTAAAAGTGGGTGGTTTGAGAATTTTGAGACCCTTAGGTATGAGGTGGGAGCTCTGGTAGTGTTCCAGCGTTACTACCTCCCACCACATCCTATTTTCTTTCATCATGGTTTGTTCAAGTTTCTTAAATACTGAATTTAGATCCTCATCTGAAATCTCAATACTACTAGATGTATCAGAAAAGGTGGATTGAATTAATGTATTCCTGCTTTCCCTAAAATTAAACATGGCTGCAGCACAAAATCAAAGAAAGGATGCAAAAAACCAACAATAACAAAAGAACAATACTTTGAAAAATTGTGCGCACTAGGTAGAAGTGCAGCTAAACAATTCACACATAAATGTGCACCCAAAAACACATTTAGATTAGTACATTTGGAAGAAGATAGTGTGAACAGATAATAGCGCTCTCCAACCACCATGAAAAAGGAGAAGACCTTTTGTCAGTGCAACAATAATAATAAAAACAAATCACCCTATCACCCTAGAACGGATGATCGACTATTCTATAAGGACTGAGCTGGATGCCTATGACTATTCCACTGGCATTTATTTCATCCATTAATAGGGTGATTTATTTTTATTATTATTGTTGCACTGACAAAAGGTCTTCTCCTTTTTCATGGTGGTTGGAGAGCGCTATTATCTGTTCACACTATCTTCTTCCAAATGTACTAATCTAAATGTGTTTTTGGGTGCACATTTATGTGTGAATTGTTTAGCTGCACTTCTACCTAGTGCGCACAATTTTTCAAAGTATTGTTCTTTTGTTATTGTTGGTTTTTTGCATCCTTTCTTTGATTTTGTGCTGCAGCCATGTTTAATTTTAGGGAAAGCAGGAATACATTAATTCAATCCACCTTTTCTGATACATCTAGTAGTATTGAGATTTCAGATGAGGATCTAAATTCAGTATTTAAGAAACTTGAACAAACCATGATGAAAGAAAATAGGATGTGGTGGGAGGTAGTAACGCTGGAACACTACCAGAGCTCCCACCTCATACCTAAGGGTCTCAAAATTCTCAAACCACCCACTTTTAATACATCTGAAACAGAGTTTAGGAAAGAATGGGACACGATCCTTAATTCCTGTTCACTCTCCCTGATAGATTTGATTATCAGAGAGAGAAAGAAAAATATGACTCAATTGAATGATGAGATAGACACACTACAATCATTAGTACGTCCTTATAAGGAATCAGAAGAATTCCAGGGTTTAGAAAAATTACTCCTACAAAGGATGAATAAAAGTACGAAGGAATTGAGGGATAGGAAACTAAAGAAGTTTAAAAGGGATTCCGTGGAAACAACAGATGTAGGGACAGAAGTATTCCCCGTAGGATCTAATCCAGGGGTACAAATAGTAAATAAGATCAATAAGAAAAAGGGAAAAACTAGAAATGTCAAACAAACGGTAGAAACTAACCTGGAAGGTCCACACCAGGGTCCTTCAGGTCAGAGTGGAAAGATCGCCTCATGGAGAAGAGGGAAATCCTCTAATCCATCTAATAGAGATAACATCTATCATCCCCCTACGAACAGAAATAACACCATCCCCCACAATAGATCTGGGGATGAACCAAATCAAATCAATCATCAAAGGTTAAATGATAGGTGGGCCACATATAGGTCCAGACCCAGATTTCGAGACTTTGATAGAAGATTATCTTCTCCAAAAAGATTTAATAGAGTCCGGAATGGTCCATATGTCGAACAAGAAACGGCTTCTTTTTTAGAGTGGGGCCAAAGAACCCCGAGGGACCATTGGTAGGTGTTTCTACCGACATAGTAGTAAGTGGGGCACGCCATAAGACCAATAAAAGAGGTAAAAGGGCGGGTCTCAAACGAAAGTTTAAAAGAAATCCAAAAACCACTATACCAGTGATGATTGATAATCCAGATACAGATTTGGGTTCCACTGAAGGAAAAATATTCAATCTCTCTGATCGTGTTCTTGATGAGGAGGAAAAAAAGGTGTTGCAGAAGGGTTTAAAATTTGCGCCTTCCTGTAAGCCCAATTCCTTTGACACCTTTATAGACGTACAAAAATTTGTAAGGAAGCTTACCATCAAACGTTTTTTTCAGATTAAGGAGGACAATTCTTTAGAACCTCCGGTAGTTATTACTAATAGTGAAAACTCATCTTTTAAGCCCCCTTCCACATTCTATCCCTTACATGCTAAGGGAAGTTGTCTGGACACTTTCAATAAAGTAGTGTGTGACGAAATAGAGAAAGTCATCGTGACGGATAATATGAGAAAAAATAAGAGACTTAATCTTACCAAAAAAGAATTCCTGGCAGTTAAGAATCTTAAAAATGACAAGGAATTAATTGTTAAGCCCGCGGACAAGGGTGGAGGGGTGGTCCTTATGAATAGGGAAGCCTATATGCAAGAAATCTATAGGCAACTTAATGAACGATAAAACTTACCTTAAGTTGTAGTCTGATCCTACATCAAAGATTGCCAAAGCATTGTCCGACCTATGTACAAAGGCTTTAGACATGAAGGCAATCACAGATAAAGAATTTGTCTACCTTAATATCTCAGATCCATCTATTCCTACTCTATATGTCCTTCCAAAGGTCCACAAGGACCCCCTCCACCCCCCAGGTCGACCAATTGTCTCCGGGTGTAACAGCCTAACAAGCAATTTGTCGGCAATGGTGGATTATCATCTTCAGCCATTGGTACAGTCTACCAGAGCTTTCTTAAAAGATACTGGAGATATGTTGAGAAGATTAACGTCATATAAATGGGAAGAAAATGATGTTCTATGTACAGCAGATGTGTGTACATTGTACACAATAATAGATCTACACCAAGGTCTCACTGCGGTTTCCTACTTTTTGAACTCCAGCTCTATGAGCGAAATATTGAAAGAGTTTATTCTGGACAGTATCAAATTTATTTTACTGAATAATTATTTAATTTTGATGGTACGTTTTATTTGCAACGTGTCGGCACTGCCATGGGCACCAGGTTCGCCCCCAGCTATGCAAATTTGTTCATGGCCTACTGGGAGGAAACATACATCTGGCCCGGTGGTGAGCTGGGGTCGGGCCTGGTGTCATGGCAGCGTTATATTGACGACGTGTTTTTTGTGTGGAGGGGGGATAATGCTTCCCTTCAACTTTTTTGTGATGAGCTTAACACTAATGACATGTCAATCAAGTTTACTTTCACCATCAGTGACATGGAGGTTTCTTTTTTAGATTTGAGTATCTATATTGCCAATGGGAAGGTCAATACCAAAACATATAGGAAGAGCACAGACTCTAATGGCTTTATAGATAGAACGAGTGAGCACCATGCGAACTAGCTGGATGGGATTCCCTTCAGCCAGTTTGCAAGAATTAAGAGGAACTGCACGGATATACATATCTGTGATCAACAGTTTGATGAGATTTCGAACCGTTTCATCAAGAAAGGATACTCCACCAGTTTATTGGATAAAGCAAGATCAAGAGTATCCAATATAGAGAGAAACACTTTATTGGAAACCAAATGTAAATCAAAAGAGTCGAATAATGGGAAATTCCAGTGGGCCTTCATCAGCCAATTCAATCAGTCACACAAGAGAATAGAGCGGGTGTTCCGATCCAATTGGAACATCCTCAAACAAGATGCAATTCTCGGACCCCTGTTACCAGAGAAGCCTGTCTTCGTATATAGAAGGGCACCATCTCTAAAGGACCAACTGGTTAGGAGCAGTGTAGAGAGCGAGTCCAGGCAAAGCATAAGGACTAAGGGTTTTCACCGTTGCGGCGACTGCCTGATGTGTAAGACTGTGAAATCCCCTTTGAGAAAAATAACTGAATTTAAAGTGAATGGCCAGGTATACCCAATAAGGGAATTCATCACGTGCCACTCCAGAAATGTTGTATACATCCTGGAGTGTGCATGTGGTTTGTTTTATGTTGGGAGAACAAGTAGATGTGCCAAGGTGAGATGGGCTGAACACATCTACAATATACGCAAAGGCCTAGAAACCCACACAGTTTCTTCACATTTAAAAAAAATCCATAACACTAAGGAATGTTTTTTAAAAATTTTCTGTGCTATTCAGTTGATCCTCCCAGTCTGGAGAACCAGAGATATAGAAAAAAGACTGGCACAGGCTGAGATGAGGTGGATTCACCGTTTGGGGACCCTTGTTCCGAGGGGCCTAAACGGTGAATTTGAACTCAAATGTTTCTTACCTTAACTAATTTTAATTTGTAAACTAACTGTTATGGTTTATTTATACTTGTTTATTATTCTATTTTTTGTATATACCTGGACTGAGCCCTAGGGCTTGTGGACTTTTTTCTGCTATGGACATTGTATACCACCTTGCTGAAAGAATTGTGCGACTGATCATCGAGTGGAACGCACGAAGGAGGACATTTCCGGCATTGGTGGAACGCATATGGACCGCAGAGGACTTCCGCTTCCGGTAACGCGTCCGAGAACGGAAGCGCGTCACCGGGTTTTTTTGCCGATTAGCGGCAATGAACCCCAGCTGAGGACACTCGTTTGTAGGGTTTAAATAAGGGGACTCAAGCCATTTTAAACCACGCTTCTGACGAAGGACCAACGGTCCGAAACGCGTAGAGCGTGGCTCGTGTCTGCTGTGTGTCTCGTGGGCTGATCCAATCTCCTGGGAGGACCTCTTGTATTGGGAGCCGTGTATCCGGAACCGGGACCCATCCTCACCACATACATCGGGTGTCAGAGGTTTCCCCCCTTTCTTGTGCCATCTGGATTGGTGATATATCCCACTGAGTATATGTTATGCTGTTTTAATTTTGTCTTTCTGTAAGTGGAACCTTGAAAGAATAAAAAGTTGTCTTTATTTTAAGGACGTCTACACTATATCTGTTCCTTATAAGTATCTCTCAATTTGTCCCTTGCAACAGGGACTAGAGAGATACTTTTTTTCAGGTGTTCACGGCTATTCAGAAAAGATATAAGAACGGATGATCGACTATTCTATAAGGACTGAGCTGGATGCCTATGACTATTCCACTGGCATTTATTTCATCCATTAATAGGGTGATTTGTTTTTATTATTATTGTTGCACTGACAAAAGGTCTTCTCCTTTTTCATGGTGGTTGGAGAGCGCTATTATCTGTTCACACTATCTTCTTCCAAATGTACTAATCTAAATGTGTTTTTGGGTGCACATTTATGTGTGAATTGTTCAGCTGCACTTCTACCTAGTGCGCACAATTTTTCAAAGTATTGTTCTTTTGTTATTCTGTGGTAAAGTGTCACTGGCTTCAAGCTTCCAGCATGTCACTTACATCGCTTTCAGCTTCCAGCAGTGATTGGTGTTACCATCTGCCTACAGCGGTGCTTCATATCATCTCCAGCAGTATTCATATATCGTCCTGCATATCATTCCACACAACATCGGACCACAGTATCCATCAATGCTCACCATCGAACTGTTGCTCCAGTGGTGAGTTAAGCACATCTTTCCTCACACCAGTTCCGTCCGGTAGTCTCTGGCAATCCTACCTACATCTCTTCAACCTCAGTGTATCAGTGCCTATCCCAGTCTCCTGTCTACCACCTACTGGGCAGTACTTGCTCGTTCCTCAATACAGCGGTTAGCTGTGGCCACAGACTTTCCAACTCCGGATTTTGGAAAGGACTTTGTTATCTTGTTCTGCATAGCCACAGTCTCAAATACCAGTTGCATTCCCAGGAACTGTACTGCATTTTCATTCTGCACTCACTGTTGAGGATATCTTATTGCCAAGATGTATACTGTGTGTTCAATAAATTGACTGTTTAATTTTACTCCGTTGTTGTGGTCACGCCTTCAGGTTCATGGTGTTCTAACATCCTGTATGTCTAGCAAACTAATCTCATCTCAACGGTTCACCTACATGCCAGCTTTTGCATCTGAGGCTTCCCTCAGTCATCCTCAGCCCTCAGTTGTGACAGTAAGCACTGACCATATGGATACAGCCAGAGACCAGGGCCAAGCTATCAGCCTGATAAAACAACTTGCAGCCCGTTTAGAACATCAGGAGGCAAGTGATTTGCTGTCTCCAGGACCTCTCCTCCTGGCTGGATGGGATTCAAACAACCCTCTGTGGTCCAGGGGCGTTCAGTGTGCCGACTACAGTACCTTTGGTGGTAACCCCACCCACAAGTCCCGTTTCTGCTCCTCGTCTTCATCTGCTGACACAAGCCAAGTTTGATGGTTCCCCTGAAGCCTGTCAAGGTTTTCTAAACCAGTGTGAAATTCACTTTGAGTTGCAGCATGACAACTTTCCAACCGACCTCACCAAGGTTACCTACATCATCTCCCTCCTCAGTGGTCCTGCTCTGGATTGGGACTCACCTCTATGGGAGAAGTCTGATGTCCTGATTTCTTCCTATACAATTTTCGTGGCAACCTTCAGGCGCATGTTCTACGAGCCAGGACATGTGACATCTGCCTCCACTGATCTATTCCAGCTACATCAGGGAACATGTACAGTCAGTCAATATTTAGTACAATTCCAGATCATTTCATGTAAACTCTCATGGAATGATGACGCTCTCTACACAGCTTTCTGGCAAGGGTTTTCTGAGCGAATTAAAGATGAGCTTGCTACTAGAGACTTACCTCCTGAAATTGATGAGCTCATATCCCTATGCATCAAAGTTCATCTCAGATTCTGTGAAAGGGCAATTGAACGATGATGGTCCACACTTCTTAAAACCTCCAGTGTTATACCTCCTCGTCAGTTATCTCCACCCAAAGATGAGCCCATGCAGTACAACATACTCTCGTCTGTCTCCTGCAGAGCATAGAAGACGCTTATCAGAACACCTGTGTCTATATTGTACTGCTCCATCTCATGTCATCAACGCTTGTCCGAAGCGTCAGGGAAACTCCAAATCCTAGCCAATCAAGGAGAGGGTCAGCTAGGAGTAATTAATTCCTCTCAATCTTTATGTAACTGTAACCTTCCAGTTTCTCTTCAGGCATCTCAGCGCTCCAGGAATCTCATCGCTCTGTTGGATTCTGGAGCAGCCGGAAACTTTGTGACTGCGGAATTTGTTGAGCAGTGGTCCCTACCCACCGAGAGACTCTCATCCTCCATATGCCTGACTGTGGTGGATTGCAGCAGGATTTCCGACTCAGTCATTAATCTTAAGAACCTGCCTATCCGTCTGAAGTTAGGAGCTCTTCACTCTGAGTTGATATCTATTCTGATCATTCCAAAAGCCATGCATCCTGTGGTTCTAGGCCTTCTATGGCTTCGTCTCCATAATCCACAAACTGATTGAAAGATTACACATATCTTTACATGGAGTCCTTCCTGTTCAGAGACTTGTCTTATAAAAAGGTACTTCCAGCTTGCACCTCTTCTTCCAAGTCTACAGATGTTTCACCGTACCAAGATTTCACTGATGTTTTTAGTAAATTCTCTGCAGATATTCTTCCTCCTCACAGGGAGTGGGATTGTCCCATTGATCTCATTCCAGGGAAGTCTCCACCTCGAGGATGCACCTATCCGTTGTCGCTTCCATAGACACACTCCATGGAAGAGTATATAAAAGGAAACCTTGCCAAAGGTTTCATTCTACCTTCCTCCTCACCGGTTGGCACAGGCTTCTTCTTTGTGAAAAAGAAAGATGGTGGTCTGCGACCCTGTATTGACTACTGTGGGCTCAACGACATCGCAGTGAAAAATCAGTATCCTTTGCCTCTTATCTCCGAGCTTTTTTATCGTGTCAGTGGAGCCACCATCTTTTCCAAGTTGGACCTGAGGGGTGCATACAATCTCATACGTATCCGTAAGGGTGACGAGTAAACGATCGCGTTTAACGCCCGTGATGGACATTACGAGTACCTCATCATGCCTTTTGGACTAAGTAATGCTCCAGCAGTATTCCAACATTTTGTGAACAACATTTTTTGTGATGTCCTCTACCGACATGTTGTGGTCTACCTCAATGATATTTTTATCTTTGCTAATGACAAAAAGGAGCATCATCATTGGGTCAAGGAAGTTCTGTCCCATCTCCGTGCCAACCATCTCTATTGTAAATTGGAAAAATGTGTGTTCAAGGTCAAGTCAATTCCGTTTCTGGGGTACACCGTGTCCGGTTCCAGATTAGAGATGGATCCTGAGAAACTTCAGGCTATCCATGATTGGCGAATACCCACAACTCTCAAGGGTGTTCAAAGATTTCTGGGGTTTACCAATTATTACAGGAGGTTCATTCGGGGCTTCTCTACTATTGTAGCACCTCTCACTGCTCTTACAAGAATAGGTGCTAATCCCTCCAAGTGGTCGGAAGAAGTTACTCAAGCTTTTTATCTACTAAAACAGAAGTTTGTCTCCACTCCAGTTCTGAAAAAGATTAATACCAGCTCACCCTTCACCTTAGAGGTGGATGCCTCTTCAGTCAGAGTCGGCGCTGTGCTCTCTCAAACAGACGAGGATGGCCACTTACATCCCTATGGCTTCTTCTCACAGAAGTTCTCGTCTGCTGAGCGTAATTATGCCATTGGTGATCAAGAACTTTTAGCTATTAAACTCGCTCATGAAGAATGGAGATATCTACTGGAGGGAGCTTCTCATACCATCACTATCCACACAGACCACAAGAACCTTCTGTACTTAAATGCCACCCAATGCCTCTACTCTCGTCAAGCCAGATGGGCACTCTTCTTTTCCAGGTTTGACTTTAAACTTTCATTTTGTCCAGGGTCACAGAATCGTAAGGCTGATGCTCTTTCCCGCTCCTGGGAGCAAGAAAATTAGTCTGAGTCTACTGGTAAATATCCCATTCTCGATCCAGTGGTATTCTCCGCTGAGAGAGTGGACTCTATGCATCCGCCACGGAAAAGCTATGTGAAACCGTCCCTTAGAAGGAAGCTCTTGCAGTGGGTGCATTCCTTTCACTTCTCCAGACATGCGGGTATTTAGAAAACCTTTAAATTGATTTCCAGATCATACTGGTGGCCGACCCTGAAGAAAGACACTGCAGAGTTTATCGCATCCTGCCCTAAATGTGCCCAGCACAAGGTACCTCGCCAGTTGCCCGCTGGACAACTGGTACCCTTGTCGTTTCCTCATCGCCCATGGACCCATTTATCTATGGACTTTATTTCAGATCTTCCTGAATGTAACAAATATAATACATCTGGGTTGCAGTTGACCGGTTCACCAAGATGGATCACTTCGTTTCTCTCACCGGTCTTCCATCAGCTTCCAAGCTGGCTCAAGTTTTTATTCAAGAAATTTTCAGACTACATGGTCTTCCAGAAGAGATTATCTCTGATAGAGGTGTCCAGATCGTAGCCAAATTCTGGCGAAGTCTGTGTTCACCACTCCAAGTCAAGCTAAAGTTTTCCACCGCTTATCACCCCCAAACAAATGGGCAAACCGAAAGGGTGAATCAGGACTTGGAGTCCTTCCTCTGAATTTAAATATCATCTTCTCAAGACAACTGGATTCATCTTCTTCCATGGGCCGAATTATGTCATAATAACCAGTACCACTCTTCATCCTCTTCTACGCCATTCTTTGCCAGTTACGGTCTCCATCCAAAGGTTCCAGAGTTTCAACCGCTTCCAGCAACAGCAGTACCTGCAGCTGATGTCGCCTTTTGTCAGTTTTCTAAAAACTGGAAGAATATCCAGACAGCTCTCTTGAAAGCTTCCTCAAGGTACAAAAAGTTTGCAGACAAGAAGGGTAGAGCAATTCCAGCCCTCAAACCAGGTGACCGTATTTGGCTGTCTACTAAAAATCTGAGTTTAAGAGTTCCAAGTATGAAGTTTGCTCCTCGGTACATCGGCCACATTATACAAAATATCCATTTGTTTAAAGTACGGCGTCTCCTACCATGCACGGCCTCCGCCGCCATTACTGCCGGTTCTCACATGTAAGTACAAAGACTTTCCCTCCAGTTTCAAACATGGGCGCAGCCATGTTTGTTTTTCATCACATGTTGTTTTCAGCCTATCCTCTGCAGTCTGGACTCTGCCTTAATTATCCAGCCAATCCTTGCTCATCAGCTAGTACAAATATCCTGCTCCAGGGCTGAATAATCGTCAGTGCTTTGGTTGTCAATCCTGCATACATGTCTCTCCTGATTGGTGAATTCTCAGCTTGACTTTCCAGATATTCCAGCTCCTGTGATTCAGCTTCTACAAAATACCGGCAGCAATCACCATCCTGCGGTGCAGCCTGAATCCTGCAGTGTTCCAGCTCTGCTTCCTGGCTTTCTACTGCTGCGGTCCTGACATCGGCTTCTAGCATTGGTTCTATTCTGCCTCCAGCTTCCAGTGGTGTCCTGGTATCGTTATTGCTTCCATTATCTACAGCATCGTTCACTAGCTTCTGTGGTAAAGTGTCACTGGCTTCAAGCTTCCAGCATGTCACTTACATCGCTTTCAGCCTCCAGCAGGGATTGGTGTTACCATCTGCCTACAGCGGTGCATCATATCATCTCCAGCGGTATTCATATATCATCCTGCATATCATTCCACACAACATCGGACCACAGTATCTATCGATGCTCACCATCGAACTGTTGCTCCAGTGGTGAGTTCAGCACATCTTTCCTCACACCAGTTTCGTCCAGTAGTCTCTGGCAATCCTACCTACAGCTTTTCAACCTCAGTGTATCAGTGCCTATCCCAGTCTCCTGTCTGCCACCTACTGTGCAGTACTTGCTCATTCCTCATTACAGCAGTTAGCTGTGGCCACGGACTTTCCAACTCCGGATTTTGGAAAGGACTTTGTTTTCTTGTTCTGCATAGCCACAGTCTCAAATACCAGTTACATTCCCAGGAACTGTACGGCATTTTCATTCTGCACTCACTGTTGAGGATTTCTCATTGCCAAGATTTATACTGTGTGTTCAATAAACTGACTGTTATATTTTACTCCATTGTTGTGGTCACGCCTTCGGGTTTATGGTGTTCTAACATCCTGTATGTCTAGGAACCTAATCTCAATCTCAATGGTTCACCTACATGCCAGCCCCTACATCTGAGGCTTCCCTCAGTCAGCCTCAGCCCTCAGTTGTGACACTTGGCTGTGGACTAGTGGAGCCTGATGCTGGTTTTTAAAAGTCGAGGTGCTAATACATCTTTTTTTCCAAATATTTTGAAACCAAGGGCCAAATTTACTAAAGTTGGATTTTGGTGATTTAAGTGATTTAGCATTCTGTTTCAATTTGATTTCCATTCAATGTGGGTTTTAGTTGATTTATTAAAGACCAAATAAAATGTCAATAATAAAGACAGATTCAACTCATATCCCAATAGAAATCACATTTCTTAAAAATATCAATGTTTTCCCATAGACCAACATGAAATCCCCTAATTTAAGAAAGTTCAATTTGATATTGAACTCTAAATCGAACTCCAAATCAAACCCCAAATCCCAAACTGTTTAGACTGATCTTAGATGATCAATTTTGATTTCTAAGCTCTTTCTAATAATAGGAAATTGTTAGTGATGACTTTTTGAGTACCCAAAAACATATGGGGCAGTGTAGAAGTATCAAAAATGGGTGACCATGGTTATGATATGTTCTGCTCCCACCTACACAATACAATTCATCACCTGACTGAGATAACCCTGCAGGAACAATCAGAGCACCAGCAGCAGCTTAATGAGCTGAATAGAGCACATATTTATACTTATAAACATCAAACGTAATCTATTACTATGCAATAGATAGCACCAGAGCACAATATTGGGCAATTTGGCTGATAAATATAATGACATTTATAAACATGAGTGAAGTAACCGGCTCTCCTGATTCAGCCCATGATGCCAGAGGGATGGTTGTTGTGTAAGATACCAGTATGTGGTAATAAAGCAACTAATAAAGATGCACAATAATATAGAGACCCAATCCATGTCAAAATTCCTCTTTGTTTTTTTCCATGTGGACTACAATTGGGACCTGTAACCTGTGCCGAGCACAGCGGTAGCATAGCGAAGCACCTTGCCCGAAGTGAAGAGAGTCATGCGAAGGGACACGGGGCACTAATTGAGGTTCCTCATCACTTTACGAAGAAAACAACACAAAAAACATCAAAACTTGTCAACATTTTTTCTTGCCGACCTTGTTCATGTCGACATATTTCAAGTGTCGACCTAGCCACTGTAGACCAATAGGTGTCAACCTATTGGGTGTCAACCTAGACACTGTCCACCCTGAGTCCCATACCCCTATAATGACCCTGGTGTAGCTATGTTAATAAGTTTAACTAAAAACTGTAATTCACAATATTTCTCAAATATGTTCTTTTTTAAATGCTAAATACTGGGATATTTCTTTTGGTTAGGAAATTTATCTAATCCATTTTTAAACATATTGACTGATTCCACTAATACTACATTTTCTGGCAGAGAATTCCAAATCCTTACTGCACTTACTGTGAAGAGTCCTGTCCTGCATTGGGTATAAAATGTTTTTCTCCTCTAACATCAGAGGGTGACCGCGTGTTCAGTGTACAGATTTTTTTTAAATCGCCTGATAGCTCTTTGTATTGTCCCGCTATAAATTTGTAAGTATCAATAATTTCTCCTCTTAGATGCCTCTTTTTGAGTGTAAACATATCTAACCTAGCAAGCATTTACTCATATTCCAGTTCCTCTAACCCCTTAATCAATTTGGTGGCTCGCCTCAGAACCTTTTCAAGTTCCATGATATCTTTTTTATAGTATAACCCCAGAAATGTACACATTAGGGATCATTCAGACCTGATCACACACTTGGATTTTTGCTGCGCTGCGATCAGTTCAGAACTGCACATGCGTATGCACCGCAATGCATAGGTGCATTATACGAGTACAAAGCGGATAGTTGCTGGGCGATGGATTATACGAAGAATCCATTCGCACGGCCGATTGCAAGGAGATTGACAGGAAGAAGGTGTTTGTGAGTGTCAACTGACCATTTTCTGGGAATATTTGAAAAAACACAGGTGTGTCCAAGCGTTTGCAGGGTGGGTGTCTGACATCAGTTCCAGTACTGCTTTCTCTGATCTACATTATCACTTACTTTTTCATATACTGTACACTAATTAAGTTAGTCTGACAATACCTATTCCTCACAAAACCGTGATGGTTCCTATTAATAACTTTGGAGGTCTCCAAGAACTCCTGTATGCTATACCTTATTATAATGTACCTGCCAATATTTTTCCCATTATATTTGTCAAACTTACAAGTCTATAATTTCCGGGATGAGTTTTAGTTCCCTTTTTAAATATTGGGACTTCCTCTGCTATACACCAGCCCTTTGGTTCCAAGACTGATGGAATTGTATCATAGAAAATCAAATATAAAGGCTTTGCTAATTCTGAGTGAAGCTCCATAAGAATCTTTGGATGAAGACCATCAGGACCTGGAGATTTATTTATCTTAATTTTACTTAGTCTCTCCTGGACTACTTACTCATTTAACAAAGCACTTAGCAACGGGACCTTATCATGGCTTTTGTTGTGCATTACTCCAACAAACTGAACCTCTCTAGTAAATACCTATGAAAAAAAAGTTAAATAATTCATCGTTTTCTTTGTCCTCATTAATCAAGACACCCAACTCACCCTATAATGGTCCTATGTTCCCCTTTTTTAACCTTTCACTGTTTATATACAGTACTTTAATTGTTTTCAATTTTAGCAGCTCTGATTCCTTTTTTCATTTTATGTTACATTCTTTGTATTATTGGAATGATTCTGCCTTCCCGGTGGATTTAAATGATTTGAACGCATGCCTATTTTAATTTATTTGTACCTTATCCTTTTATAAAGCCACATTGGTTTGAATTTACTACTCCTACGTTTGCTGCACATGGGAATGAACTTTTCAATGTTCTTATTCAGTAAAGTTTTGAAAGCCTCCCACATTTCATCTGGATCCTTAAAATGAAACAAAGGGCCTAATTCAGTGTTGATTGCAGCAGCAAATTTATTAGCAGTTGAGCAAAACCATGTGCACTGCAGCGGGGGAAGGTATAACATGTGTAGAGAGAGTTAGATTTAGGTGGGGGGTGTTAAAACTGAAATCTAAATTGCAGACAGTATTTACCCTGCACAAAAACAAAATAACCCATCCAAACCTAACTATCTCTGCAAATGTTATATCTGCCACACCCGCAGTGCACATGGTTTTGCCCACCTGATAACAGCTTTGCTGCTGTGATCAACTCTGAATAACCCCCATAGTTTTCCAATTAATTTCCTTTAGTGTATGTTTCAGCATTTTGAATTTTGCTTTTCTAAAGTTTAAGATCTTAGTTGTGCCCATATAGAGCTGTTTTTGAAACTATTGTCGAATGTAACCATTCTGTATTATGATCGCTTTTTCCCAAGGTCTCCCCTACTTTAGTATTTGATATTATCGCCACATTATTAGTTAGTACCAGATCCAGTATAGTCCTTAGTCTAGTTGGTTCTTAGATTACTTGAGACAAATAATGATTTTTTAGCATTGTTAAGAACTTGTTTTCCCTGGCTGTATCATCTGATTTGGTTTTCCAATTTATATCCAGATAGTTAAAATCACTAATGATTAGTACCTTCCCCAGTCTTGCAGCATTTTTGATTTGCTGCAAGAGTTGTAATTCCCCATTCACACTAATATCCGGTAGTTTGTATCATGTCCCTGTTAGTAACTTTTTTGTACAGATGGAGCCACGCTCATCTGATGCGGCTCCATCGCATTCCAGCGTAGTCAGCATGATCCGTCCACCTAGTCACACTGGGAGCATACAGAGAATGTGTGCCAGACAATGGGGTATATGCAATTAGCGGCGAATCGCTGAAATTTTTCGCCCGTATTTTTATTCGACACAATTCGACCATTGAATTCTGGCAAGTGGGTGCCGAAATTCACCATATTCAATGAAAAACGGATTAGACAGTCCCGCTGTCGAAAAACGGCCGATTTGACGGATTTTGATCTGATTTTTAAAAAAAACGGTAAAAAACTGGAAAAAACCCCAAAAAAATTGCGTGGGGTCCCCCCTCCAAAGCATAACCAGCCTCGGGCTCTTCGAGCTGGTCCTGGTTCTAAAAATTCGGGAAAAAAATGGACAGGGGATCACCAGTATTTTTAAAACCAGCACCGGGCTCTGTTCCTGTTGCTGGTGCAAAAAATATGGGGGACAAAAAGAGTAGGGGTCCCCCATATTTTTTACACCAGCATCGGGCTCCACTAGCTGGACAGATAATGCACAGCCGGGGGTCACTTTTATACAGCGCCCTGCGGCCGTGGCATTAAATATCCAACTAGACACCCCTGGCCGGGGTACCCTGGGGGAGTGGGGACCCCTTCAATCAAGGGGTCCCCCCCAGCCACCCAAGGGCCAGGGGTGAAGCCTGAGGCTGTCCCTTCCATACAAGGGCTGCGGATGGGGGCTGATAGCCTTGAGTAGTTGTCAAGAATATTGTTTTTTTCCTGTAGTACTACAAGTCCCAGCAAGCCTCCCCCGCAAGCTGGTACTTGGAGAACCACAAGTACCAGCATGTTGGAGAAAAACGGGCCCGCTGGTACCTGTAGTACTTCTGGAAAAAAAATACCCAAATAAAAACAGGAGACACACACCTTGAGAGTAAAACTTTATTTCACACCTGCTGACACACACATACTTACCTATGTTGACATGCCGACTCCAACGTCTCCTGATCCGACGATCCGGGGTACCTGTAAATAAAATTATACTCATCTCAATCCAGTGTCCAGATATAAATCCTCGTACTTGGCAAAAAGAAAAACGAACACCCGACCAAGCCGGACTGAAAGGGGTCCCATGTTTACACATGGGACCCTTTTCCCTGAATTCCGGGACCCCACGTGACTGCTGTCACAGAGGTCCCTTCAGCCAATCAGGAAGCGCTACTTCGTGGCACTCACCTGATTGGCTGTATGCGCGTCTGAGCTGTCAGACAGCGCATCGCACAGCTCCCTCCATTACTTTCAATGGTGGGAACTTTGCCGTCAGCGGTGGGGTTACCCGCGGTCAGTCGCTGACCGCAGGTGACCTCACCGCTAACCGCAAAGTTCCCACCATTGAATATAATGGAGAGGCTTTGCGATGCGCTGTCTGACAGCTCAGACGCGCAGCCAATCAGCAGAGTGCCAGGACGTTGCGCTCGCTGATTGGCTGAAGGTTATTTGGGTATTTTTTTTCCAGTAGTACTACAGGTACCAGGGGGACCCCTACTCTTTTTGTCCCCCGTTTTTTTTTTTGCACCAGCACCAGGCGCAGAGCCCGGTGCTGATTTTAAAAATACGGGGGATCTCCTGTCCATTTTTTCCCTGGATTTTTAGAACCAGGACCAGCTCGAAGAGCCCGAGGCTGGTTATGCTTTGGAGGGGGGACCCCACGCCATTTTTTTCCGGGATTTTACCATTCCATCTAAAAAAATATATATATATTTTTTTTTTAAATATATAAATAATACTTGTGCCTACAAAAAAGACAATCCAAGTACCTAATCCCTTCTAATATAAATAGATATGCTATTACCAATAAAAAAAAAACACCAAAAAAAACATGTTTTAAAAATGTTTTATTCAATTACCCCACCAAAGTGTGGCGGATTGAAAATGACGAATTTACTGTCTAAAAGCACTGTTGTCGAATTTCCAAACTTCAATTGAATATACTTTTGTCGAATTGCCGCATTTGTACCATTGCAGAAATTTCGAATTTGACAAATGTCGAATTTCCAAAAGTCGAATTTTGAAAGTCCGTTTTTTTGACGGAAAGTACTGAATTGCATTGTCGATTTTTTTTCTTTGGCGAAAAAGTCCAGTTTTTCGACAATTTCGGGAATTCGACCGCAATTGCATATACCCCAATATGTCTATTCGTGGTCAACAAATAGATGTTTACCTTTGATCAAGTGGCCTAGACATCTAAAATACGCAAAGGTAAAAGGCTATTTGTCTTACATTAGAATACAATACAACAACAGATTTCACAATATTGTACGAGTGACCAGGGACTCCAATGACATGTGTATAGAGATATGATCCTTTGATCACCTCCTAGAATTCTAGGTTAAATAGAGGGTCATGTCATACTGATAGCAGCCTCCATTGAGACCTGAGATTGGCAATAGGATTCCTTTGACTGACAAGACCTATGAGCTATGCAGCGACAGAAGGCTCCCTGGGACTACACCTTATGCTAGGACTCTGACCATCCTATATAACTACCTTAAGGAACGTGGATAAGTATATTTGAATTCTTGTCAATGGTATTGTAAATAAATGATTGTTAAACTGTATTAGTGTTCCTGACTCTCACTAGACTTCCGATATAATAGTCCCACTGGGATCAAAATTTGCGCATTATGTGCAAAACAGAAAGTAAAATTACTGAATATGTTTCAAATGTAAACAATAAAAAAGAAAAAATCAATGATTTTATTACATGTAGGAGCAAAAATGTGTATTTATTAAAATGCAGTTGCGCTCTACAATATGTTGGACATATAGTACAAGTAGATCATTAAAGGAGCGGCTGAATGAATATAATCGTAACATTAGGAAGGGATATGATAGGCATAGCGTTTCTGCACATTTCCAAGACAAACATAACTGTGACATTAAGGAATTGAGAAATATATGTGACATTAAGATAGCTAAACCACATTGAAGAACTCGAGATGCAGAAACTGCACTGGCCAAACTTGAAATGAAAATTATATACTATGAGGACTTTGTACCCACAGGGGTTAAATGCAGATTTTGAGACCAAATGGTTTATATAAATACACTATGCTTAGGTACAAAGAGTTTGAAATGATATGATAAATACCTAATCATGTGCTTTTCTGTGCTACATACGTAGGCCTCTGGATGCACTGGGGATTATCCGAAAGGGGAAGGAATTGGATCTGTGAATTTATACATTGTATTTAGATCCATTTGAAGGACTGTAGTCTTTTCTTGGTAGATTTTTATACTTGATTGCTCCTCACAGTGGAGGTTTTTTAAGTTATTGGATACAGATTTACTGTGGATGTAGGCTTGCTCAAATACTTCAGTCTCATTACGTAATCCCAGATAGTCATGATGCTGAAGAAGTACCTGTCTGTATTAATCAGCATTCAGGACACCATTTGCTGAAATGCAGTCCATATTCTGCAAAAGGCATCCACTGTGCTTCTCTGTTGCCTACAGACGCTCATTATTGTACTGCTCTCCAGCCCTTTAGTGAACAATCTGCCTTCTGTTACTGCCAAATATTTCAACATTTGAATCATCAGTCTAGAGCGCCTGCTGCCATTTTTCTGTACCCCAGTTCCTATGTTTTCATAAATAGTGAAGCTGATTGCATAGTTTCCACATCAAAGGTATAACTTTTTGGCCCCAATTCTTCCATGAAGACCACTTCTGACCAGACTCCTCAGAAATGGAAATGGTGTGTGTACCTGTCCTCTGCTGACTACATAAGGTTGGATCATTTCACTCACAGTCTCAAGAAGAGCACCTGCAGTACAGGACTCTGCGCTACAGATGTGACCACTTTCACCTTATATATTTTGCTACAGTTGGAGCGTCATGTATAGCACAGCTAACTTTTTTTTACGAGTAGCGAGTGGATGGATTTTAGAATTTTTGTTTGCCATAATAATATGTATAAAGTAGTATGTTAAAGAAGCCAATAAAGAAAAATCACAAAACATAGCTAAATCTCTGAGTCCATGGCATGCTAAACTGTGCCATACGTGACAGGCTATTGGAAAGGTGTATGTGGACACATCTGTATATTCCTCCACTGATCAAGCAAGGTCAGGATTGCAGATGCTATAGAATTCAAAGAGGTCTGGGCCAAAAACAGTAATTTTCAAGTAAGCAGCAGCAGGTTCACACAATCCAAGGAGAAGGTAATATTACAAGAACTACAGTAAATACATATACTTCCTTCATTGTGTATTTACCATGTGTAGGATTTTGACTGCAGCCAAATAATATACACCCAAAATTAGTGAAACCAAGTGGCGCAACCTTATCACAACAAGATTTAGATGGTCAAGGAAAGGCTTACACAATAAATTTGATAGAATAGTTCCAGCTCCAGATTGATTAACAATGGGATAGTATAGCTGGTAAATTTGCATGTAGTAAGCAGAATCTCATTCTGGCTGGTTTTTACTTCTTAAATGTGTTCCCATAAGAAGCTTAAATAGAAAATAATGATAGTGCAATACCGTCTGTGTATATGATTTAAAATAAATTTAATACAAGACGCACTCACAAACAAAGGTTAAAAAACAGCATATAACAGAAGATATCCAGAAAACTGCAGCGGACAGTGTGGAGATATAGTCACCCAAAGTCCCGGTAACTAAAGGTGTCCCAAAACTGTCAAGTGTGTCCTCCGGATCCTCCGTAAATGCCGCACAGATAGGTCCCACAGGCTTAAGCGCTTTCGGATCATTTATCCTTCTTCAGAAGCGTGAGGGACAGCACAACTTAGCAACCTTTAAATAGCACACTGATTTAGGAGAATGGACACAGCTGTTTGATTCATTGAAGTCCTCCCGGCCGTCACGTACACATCACCGGAAGTGACGTTTGCGCTTCACTTCACAATCCCGGAAGTGGCATTACCGGAAGTGACGTCTGCGTGTCACGACTAGCGTGACTTGCGTTCCATTTCCCGTTTTCAATAACAAATGATCGGCAACATGTTTGATCCATATCTCAAAAATAAGAAATCAATATTACATTCTTATAAAACACATGTAAACATCTACATTAAATGGGATTGAGATAAATAATTACAAAGAAGAGATGAGGTAGATCTTAACACGGAATTAGTCCTTTAACGGAGATCCACTAAATCATTTAAACGATTTAAAAATTATTCTTTCGCAAGAAATTAAAATACAATTATTAAAAAAAGTTAATTAAAACATTTAATTAATTAAAAAAATTAATTAATTAAAAATGTTTTCATAAAAACCACTTCAGTTTAAAATCACTATTGAGGCCCAAAGGTACTAGAGTTTTCAGTTTATAAATCCACTTCATCTCCGTTTTGGATAAGGTGACTTCAGTTTCTTTATTACGTGGGGTTGGTTTTATAGTTTGGATGCCCCAAAAGGACTTAAAATGACAAGGTTTACATGCATGCTTGATTTTGAAGTGCTTAGAAACCGTATGTGTCTCTAAACCTTTTTTCACATTATAAATGTGTTCAGATAATCTGGTTTTAAGGTTCCTTGCAGCCAAATAATAGTTGAAGAGCAGGAGTTGTTCCAAAACTTCAAGTATACTAAAAGCATATGGCTGGAGCACTGATCTCAAATTCACAAAATACTGTACCATGTTAGAATATTGCTAATTACCCCAGTGATTACATTTTTTACTGCTATTATACTAAGCTACTACTTCTAACAGTATATTTCATTTCCATAGATCAATTATGGAGCCACTGACCCTGTCCTAAATGACAGACTATTATATCCAACTTTTTCCCGGATTGTCCCAGATGATCAGGACCGTTATGCAGCTATTGTTAAGTGTCTGCTACATTTTGGTTGGAACTGGGTTGGAGTCATTACACCAAGTGATGGTAGTGGGGACATGGAATTACTAGAAATGAGTAAACTGATGAGCCAACAAGGGATCTGCATTGAGTTTATCACGAAACTTTCCTTTGATTTAGACGTTAATAGAAAGAAACTTCAGGAGATGAAACAATTTACAGCTAGAATTCTAGTAATGTGTGGTGTTGGTTCCATGCATTTTTTTAATATTTTTTTTGAGAATGAAGCTTTTAATGAAAATTTTACATTAATCCTCAGTGACAAATGGACTTATGTAAAATATTTTGATGATATCTTCTTCCCATCCATAAATTGTAGCTTAATTTTTATATTACCTCCTAAAAAATTCCCCAATATTAATAATTTTATTAACAATGCAATCCCATTTGAAAGAACAAATGACCCAATACTGGAAGATATTTGGCTCCTGTTTTATAAATGTCTTTCACAAAATATTTTCAAAAATACTGTTTATCAGCGTATGTATCAGTTTTCTGGACATAATTGCAGTGGCAAAAATCATCTTCCAGGGACAATTTATGGCGTTGCAGAATTGAAGCCCCACTATACATACATGTCAGTATATGCTCTGGCTCATGCTCTGAACAGAATGAATCTGCATAAAAATAAAGATAAAACATTTGAATTAAAACAAACAGTAAGTTGTGTGTATGTAAGAGAGTAACGAGATAATTGTCCGTATTGAGAACTTGAATTTGATTTGCCAACACTATTGCCATGATGTTAGGCTCAAATCGATTGAATGGTGGCATAATTATACATCATTATCCAGTCAGTGGTTCTGCAGACTCATAAGTCTGTATTGGTCTTGTTTATCTTCAGGGTATAGAGTATAAACAGGATGTACTTATAATGCTTGTGGTCAGGATTCCGGTGTTCAGGAGACTGACTCCGGAATCAAAACCTCTGACATTTTACCAGCGGTCAGAATCCCTACACCTCCTCTAATTCACACTCAGTTGTTGGTTCCACACCACCTACCGAGTGGGAATAGAATCTATTGTGAGCAAATCTCACCACCGGGCCCAAAGTGCAGCAAGAACAGCAAACACAGGATGCCTCACTGCTTATATACCAACAGGTGGGTTGCCGCTGTCAGTATATCATACCGCACCCAGTATATACATGTCGCTGATCCCTCCATGTTGTCCTTTCTGCTGTGCTGCATATGTCATAGTCCCCCAGGTAAGCAGCTAATGTGACAAAGAAGACGGGAGTATATTATATCAGGAGGCATAGACAAACTAATTAGGTAATGTGGTTGGAAGTCAAGGAGTGATCTACATATGGTCATGGGTGGTGGGAAGAGCAGATGGGAAACAATCTATGTCTGAGGCAGGCATCTCAGGAAGATAAGTCATCAGTGTAAAGCCAGGACTGGAGAGGACAGATAAGTCACAGAGATCATTAGCAGTAATTGGCAGATACACAGTAGCATGTTCAGACACAACTAAAGGACAGTGACCCTCATTCATATCTGATCACAGCAGCAAATTTGTTAGCTAATGGCAAAACCATGTGCAGTGCAGGTGGTGGAGATGTAACATGTGCAGAGAGAGTTATATTTGGGTGGGGCGTGTCCAAACTGAAATCTAAATTGCAGTGTAAATATAAAGCAGCCAGTATTAACCCTGCACAGAAACAATATAACCCACCCAAATCTAACTCTCTCCATGCACATGTTATATCTGCCCCCCTGCAGTGCACATGGGGGGTAATTCAGACCTGATTGCTAGTAGGTGATTTTTGCACTGCTGCGATCAGATAGTCACCACCTACAGGGGGAGTGTATTTTCGCTGTGCAAGTGTGCAAACGCATGTGTAACAGAGCTATACATACAGATCTTATGCAGTCTCTGCACAGCCCAGGACTTACTCAGCCAATGCAATCACTTAAGCCTGTCCAGGACTGGAATTGATGTCAGACACCCTCCCTGCAAACCATTGGACATGCCTGCAACCACTCCCTGAAAACGGTCAGTTGCCACCCACAAATGCCTTCTTCCTGTCAATATCCTTGCGTTCATGCGTGCAAATGGATTGTTCACACAAACCCATTGCTGAGCGGCGATCTGATTTTTACCCGTGCAACACACCTGTGCATTGCGTTGCATAGGCATGCGCAGTTCAGACATGAACGCAGGCTGTACAAAAACGCAACCTAGCGTTCAGGTCTGAATTACCCCCATGGTTTTGCACATTAGATAACAAATTTGCTGCTGCAATCAGATCTGAATTACCACAAGTATCACTAGAACTGGATATGTAGGTGTATTTCTGTATATACTGTAGAAGATTTGCTGTATCTAGAAAGTACTGTTGGTGAAGTACAGGGCTTGTTCCAAAACTCCAATATACTAGTAGCGACTGGCTGGAGCACTGGAATTAAGTTCCCAATGTGCTGCTGTGTGTTACAATCCCAGTAACCACCCCAGATATTTTATTTGTATGTATGTAATAAATTGAGAGATAATTGTTTGACACTGACTTTTGGCCCTCGCATGGTAACATGTCAATCTCTCAGGTCCTACATCAGTCACATTTACTCTGTCAAACAGTTTTTCTTAGTTCTGTGGAAAACATAAAGACAAACAACAATAAAGTTGTCTGACAAAGCAACAACCTCTACATAGAAATACATGTAATGTTCCCTTTATTACCTAGCAATATGCATATGGAGAAGATCTAGCATCTACAGTAGATTGTGGTTTTTTTGGCATGGAACTAGCACATTGTTTCCACTAAATCAGCAGACTAACGAGGTGATTGCTAGCTGCTGTCATTAGCAGCGCAGCGATCAGGCTAAAAATAGTCACTTCTGCACATGCGTATGCGGTGCAGTGCACACGCGCGATGTACTTTCACAAAAGCCAATGCAGTTTCACACAAGGTCGAGCGACGCTTTTCAGTCGCACTGCTGATCGCTGAGTGATTGACAGGAATGTGGCGTTTCTGTGAGGTAACTGACAGTTTTCAGGGAGTGTGCTGAAAAACGCAGGCGTGTCAGATACAAACGCAGGCGTGCCTGGAGAAACGGGAGAGGGGCTGGCCGATTGCAGGGCATGTTCGTGACGTCAAAACAGGAACTAAATAGTCTGAAGTGATCGCTAGCTAGGAGTAGATCTGAAGCTACTGCTCTAATTTTTTTTTGTAGCCGCGCTGCAATCCTTTCGTTCGCACTTCTGCTAAGCTAAGATACACTCCCAGAGGGCGGCGGCTTAGCGTCTGCACGGCTGCTAAAAGCAGCTAGCGAGCGAACAACTCGGAATGAGGGCCTAAGTTACTTATTTCAGCAGACTGAACAGAGTTGAAAAAAATCATCATTACAATATGTTCTACTGTATCTGTGCAGTCATTCATAGAAGATGACAGAATACACAAGGGGCAAACTGCTGACTATCACACCATCCCTGGTCAGGGGAAAAATGGGCTATTCAGAGATATCAGGACTGACAGGGTCAGCATTTGGCACATTCTAAACTAAGGGTGACATGTACTTAGCAGTGATAAAGTGGATAAGTGAGCCATTGGAGAAGATGCCCATGCAACCAATCAGCATTGACGTAACATTTATAATTTGCATACTATAAAAGCATACAGAGCAGCTTATTGGTTGCCATGGGCAACTTCTCCACTCGCTCAATTCTCTACTTGTATCACTTCTTTGTACATGCCCCCCTTAAGAACAAAGTAGCCTATTTACTAAGCAGTGGAGAGAGATAAAGTGGACAGAGATAAAGTACCAGAGACTCAGCTCCTATCTGTCATGTTACAGGCTGTGTGTGATAAATGACAGCAGTTGGTTGGTTGGTACTTTATCACCTTCCTATTAGAGATGTGCAGCGGGCATTTTTCGGGTTTTGTGCTTTGGTTTTGGATTCGGTTCTGTGGTCGTGTTTTGGATTCGGACGCGTTATGGCAAAACCTTCCTTTCAAATTTATGTAGGATTCGGGTGGATTTTTTTTAAAAAAACCTCAAAAACAGCTTAAATCATAGAATTTTGGGGTAATTTTGATTCTATAATATTATTAATCTCAATAACCCTAATTTCCACTCATTTCCAGTCTATTCTGAACACCTCACACCTCACAATATTATTTTTAGTCCTAAAATGTGCACGGAGGTCGCTGGATGACTAAGCTAAGCGACCCAAGTGGGCGGCACAAACACCTGGCCCATCTAGGAGTGACACTGCAGTGTCAGACAGGATGGCAGATAAAAAAATAGTCCCCAAACCGCACATCATGCAAAGATAAATAAAAAAAAGAGGTGCAAGATGGAATTGCCCTTGGGTCCTCCCAACTTTATGTTGTATAATCAGGACATGCACACTTTAACAAACCCATCATTTCAGCAACAGGGTCTGCCACATCACTGTGGCTGAAATGATTGGTTGGTTTGGGCCCCCACCAAAAAAGAAGCAATCAATCTCTCCTTGCACAATTTGGCTCTACGGAGGCAAGATGTCCACCTCCTCCTCATCGTCAGATTCCTCACCCCTTTCACTGTGTACATCCCCCTCCTCACAGATTATTAATTCGTCCACACTGGAATCCACCATCACAGGTCCCTGTGTACTTTCTGGAGGCAATTGCTGGTAAATGTCTCCACGGAGAAATTTATTATAATTCATTTTGATGAACATCATCTTCTCCACATTTTCTGGAAGTAACCTCCTACACCGATCGCTGACAAGGTTACCGGCTGCCCTAAACACTGGAGCAACTTAGGTAAAATAAAGCCAGTTTGTGCAAGGGCCTCCAAATTGCCTCTTTTTCCTGCCAGTATACGTACGGACTGTCTGACATGCCAACTTGGATGCTGTCACTCATATAATCCTCCACCATTCTTTAAATGGTGACAGAATCATATGCAGTGACAGTAGACGACATGTCAGTAATCGTTGGAAGGTCCTTCAGCCTGTCCAGATGTCAGCACTTGCTCCTGACTGCCCTGCATCACGACCAGGGGTGGTTTTGGAATTGTTATCCTTCTCCTGTCAGCTCCGGTGGTGGTAGAAAATGAAGGAGGAGCTGTTGGCGGGTCACGTTCCGCTTGAGTTGACAAGTGTCTCACCAGCAGGTGTTTGAACATCTGCAGACTTGTGTCTGGCGGAAAGAGAGATACAACGTAGGCTTTAAACCTAGGATCGAGCACGGTGGCCAAAATGTAGTGCTCTGATTTCAACAGATTGACCACCCAAGCGAATGAAGGGCTCCAACCACAAGTCCCACATGCCTATCGGAATCGCTTTGTTTTACCTCCTCCTTCATTCTCTCCAGCTGCTTCTGCAAAAGCCTGATGAGGGGAATTACCTGACTTAGGCTGGCAGTGTCTGAACTGACTTCATGTGTGGCAAGTTCAAAGGGTTGGAGAACCTCGCACAACATATAAATCATTCTCCACTGTGCTTGAGTAAGGTGCATTCCCCTTCCTTTGCCTATATCATAGGCATATGTATAGGCTTGAATGGTCTTTTGCTGCTCCTCCATCCTCTGAAGCATATAGAGGGTTGAATTCCACCTCGTTACCACCTCTTGCTTCAGCTGATGGCAGGGCATGTTCAAGAGTGTTTGCTGGTGCTCCAGTCTTCAGCACGCGGTGCCTGAATGCCAAGAGTGGCCCGCAATTCTTCGGGCCACCGACAGCATCTCCTGCACTCCACTGTGGTTTTTAAAAAATTATTCACTACCAAATGCATTGTATGTGCAAAACATGGGACGTGTTGGAATTTGCCCACATGTAATGCACGCTCAATATTGGTGGCGTTGTCCGATGTCACAAATCCCCAGGAGAGTCTAATTGGGGTAAGCCAATCTGCAATGATGTTCCTCAGTTTCCGTAAGAGGTTGTCAGCTGAGTGCCTCTTATGGAAAGCGGTGATAGAAAGAGTAGCCTGCCTAGGAATGAGTTGGCATTTGTGAGATGCTGCTACTGGTGCCGCTGCTGCTGTTGTTGCTGCGGGAGGTAATACATCTACCCAGTGGGCCGTCACAGTAATATAGTCCTGAGTCTGCCCTGCTCCACTTGTCCACATGTCCGTGGTACAACTGCATGTTTTAGGAAACTGGTGACTCTTTTTCTGACATCTGTGTACAATCTTGGTGTCGCCTGCCTAGAGAAGTGGATCCTAGATGGTATTTGGTACCGGGGACACACTACATCAAGCAATTCTCTAAGTCCCTGTGAACTAATGGTGGATACCGGACGCACATCTAACACCAACATAGTTGTCAATGCCTGAGTTATCTGCTTTGTAACAGGATGACTGCTGTGATATTTAATCTTACTCGCAAAGGACTGTTGGACAGTCAGTTGCTTAAAGGAAGTAGTACAAGTGGTCTTCCGACTTCCCCTCTGGGATGATGATCGACTCCCAGCAGCAACAACAGCAGCGCCAGCAGCAGTAGGCGTTACACTCAAGGATATATCGCAGGAATCCCAGTTAGGAGAGGACTCGTTAGACTTGCCAGTGACATGGCCTGCAGGACTATTGGCGTTCCTGTCTAAGGAGGAAATTGACATTGGTGGGGTGGTTTGCAGGAGCTTGGGTACAAGAGGAAGAAGGGATTTAGTTGTCAGTGGACTGCTTCCGCTGTCACCCAACATTTTTGAACTTGTCAATGACTTCTGATGAATGTGCTCCAGGTGACGTATAAGGGAGGATTTTCCTAGGTGATTAACGTCCTTACCCCTACTTATTACAGCTTGACAAAGGCAACACACGGCTTGACACCAGTTGTCCACATTTCTTTTAAAATAATTCCACACCGAAGAGGTGATTTTTATTGTATTTTGACCAGGCATGTCAATGGCCTTATTCATCCTACGGACAACAGGTGTCTCCCCGAGTGCCTTACTTAAACAAACCACCTCACCATCAGAATCTTCCTTGTCAATTTCCTCCTCAGCGCCAGCAACACCCATATAGAAACATAGAAACATAGAATTTTACGGCAGATAAGAACCACTTGGCCCATCTAGTCTCCCCCTTTTTTATTTTACATCCTCATCCTGGTGTACTTCAACAGTGACATCTTCAATCTGACTATCAGGAACTGGACTGTGGGTGCTCCTTCCAGCACTTGCAGGAGGCGTGCAAATGGTGGTAGGGAGCCACCTCTTCCCGTCCAGTGTTGGGAAGGTTAGGCATCGCACCCCCCGAAACATTTGGACTCTCCTTGGGGATTTGTTATTTAAAACGCAGTTCTTTGCTGTGCTTTTGCCAGCTTAACTCTTTTAATTTTTCTAGTGGGAGGATGAGTGCTTCCATCCTCATGTGAAGCTAAACCACTAGCCATGAACATAGGCCAGGCCCTCAGCAATTCCTTGCCACTCCGTGTCATACATGGCCAATTGGCAAGTTTACGCTTCTCCTCAGACGATTTTAATTTAGATTTTTGGGTCATCATTTTACTGAACTTTTGCTTTTTGGATTTTACATGCTCTCTATTATGACATTGGGCATCGGCCTTGGCAGATAATGTTGATGGCATTTCATCGTCTCTGCCATGACTAGTGGCAGCAGCTTCAGCACTTGGTGGAAATGGATCTTGATTTTTCCCTATTTTACGCTCCAAATTTTTTTCTCCATTTTTTTATGTTTGGAATTATATGCCAGTAATATATCTGGAATTAGATGGCAGTAATGTCTGGAATTAGATACCACTAGATAGATATCAGATACCACTGTGACTGGAATGATGATGACCTATGCACAGTGACAGGACACTACCACAGCACCCTACAGCAGCAAGATGCAGCACAAGACACTGGACTATTAGTAATGTACTGTAGTATACTGCCACCACAATGCAGCACAAGACAATGAGCAGTGATACTGAGCACTAATGAGGATGATACTAGAACTGACACTGAGCAGCAAGATGCAGCCCTGGACTATTGTACTGTAGTATACTGAGCACCACAATGCAGCACAAGACAATGAGCAGTGATACTGAGCACTGATAAGAATGATACTGAAAACTGACACTGAGCAGTAAGATGCATCCCTGGACTATTAGTAATGTACTGAATTATACTGAGCACCACACAGTGCAGCACAAGACAATGAGCTGTGATACTGAGCACTGATGAGAATACTAGAACTGACACTGAGCAGCAAGATGTAGCACTGGACTATTAGTAATGTACTGTAATATACTGAGCACCACACAATGTAGCACAAGACAATGAGCAGTGATACTGAGCACTGATGAGGATGATACTAGAACTGACACTGAGCAGCAAGATGCAGCCCTGGACTATTAGTAATGTACTGTAATATACTGAGCACCACACAATGTAGCACAAGACAATGAGCAGTGACACTGAGCACTGATGAGAATAATAGAACTGACACTGAGCAGCAAGATGCAGCACTGGACTATTAGTAATGTACTGTAATATACTGAGCACCACACAATGTAGCACAAGACAATGAGCAGTGACACTGAGCACTGATGAGAATAATAGAACTGACACTGAGCAGCAAGATGCAGCACTGGACTATTAGTAATGTACTGTAGTATACTGAGCACCACACAATGTAGCACAAGACAATGAGCAGTGATACTGAGCACTGATAAGGATGATACTGAAAACTGACACTGAGCAGCAAGATGCAGCACTGGACTATTAGTAATGTACTGAATTATACTGAGCACCACAATGCAGCACAAGACAATGAGTAGTGATACTGAGCACTGATGAGAATACTAGAACTGACACTGAGCAGCGAGATGCAGCACTGGACTATTAGTAATGTACTGTAGTATACTGAGCACCACACAATGTAGCACAAGACAATGAGCAGTAACATAGTAACATAGTATCTGAGGTTGAAAAAAGACAATTGTCCATCGAGTTCAACCTATTTGTGGTCTCCTATGCATGATGATTTGACTAAAATTTCTGACTGATGCTGCTGTCAGCCGTTGCATTTTATCCCTATTTATAGTAACTATAATGCATGACTATGCACCATACCCCTGGATATCCTTATCCATTAGGAATTTATCTAACCCATTCTTAAAGGTGTTGACAGATTCCGCCATTACAACTCCCTCGGGCAGGGAATTCCAAACACGTATTGTCCTTACCGTGAAAAAGCCTTTACGCCGTATTGTGCGGAATCTCCTCTCCTCTAACCTGAGCGAGTGTCCACGAGTCCTCTGTGTTGATCTAACCAAAAACAGGTCCCGCGCTAGCTCTGTGTATTGTCCCCTTATATATTTGTAGATGTTGATCATATCCCCTCTTAGTCTCCGCTTTTCCAATGTAAACATGCCTAGTCTTTCAAGCCTTTCCTTGTATTCCATCGTCTCCATGCCCTTAATTAGTTTGGTCGCCCTCCTCGGTACCTTTTCTAGCTCCAGGATATCCTTTTTGTAGTACGATGCCCAGAATTGTACACAGTATTCAAGGTGTGGCCTCACTAGTGATTTATATAACGGGAGTATAATACTCTCGTCCCTAGCATCAATACCCCATTTTATGCATGCTTATATCTTATTAGCCTTCTTTGCTGCAGTCCTACTTTGGGTACTACTGCTTAGCTTGCTAACTATGAGGACACCTAAGTCCTTTTACAGTACAGAATCCCCTAATTTGACCCCATTTAGTAGGTAGGTGTAATTTTTGTACTTGTTACCACAGTGCATTACCTTACACTTGTCTGTGTTGAAGCGCATTCTCCATTTGGCTGCCCATGCTTCTAATTTAACTAAGTCGTTCTGAAGAGACTCGGCATCCTCCTCTGTATTTATAGCCTTACACAATTTGGTATCATCTGCAAAAATTGACACCATGCTCTCTAGACCTTCTGTTAGGTCGTTAATGAAAATATTGAACAATAGCGGTCCTAATACTGAACCTTGCGGCACACCACTTAGCACTTCAGTCCAAGTTGAAAAAGATCCATTAACCACAATGCGCTGCTCCCTATTATCTAACCAGTTTTGACCCAAGTGCATATTGTGCTTCCTAGCCCTGATTCTTGTAGCTTGTAGATAAGTCTCATGTATGGTACAGTATCGAACGCTTTGGCAAAGTCTAAAAAGATTACATCCACGTCTTTACCCTGATCTAGGTTTGCGCTTACTGTTTCATAAAAGTCAAGTAAGTTGGTTTGACCGGATCTGTCCTTCATAAACCCATGTTGATTCCTTTTAATGAAAATATTGGTTTCAAGGAACTTCTGAATACTATCTCTTAGAATACCTTCCAATACTTTCCCCACTATAGATGTAAGACTAACTGGTCTATAATTACCTGGTTCAGCTTTACTTCCCTTTTTGAATATAGGCACTACTTCCGCTATACGCCAGTCTTTGGGAACCATACCTGATATAACTGAATCCTTAAAGATCAAAGATAGCGGTTTTGCCAGTTCAGAGTGAAGCTCCATTAGAACCCTTGGATGAATGCCATCGGGCCCTGGTGATTTATTAATCTTTAAATGTTTTAATCGGTCACAGACTACTTCCTCGCTTAAATAAGTACCTATCAGTGTCATATTCTTATTATTGAGATTGTGTGTCAGTCCCTGAATTGGGTCCTCTCTAGTGAATACTGTTGAAAAAAACTCATTTAGTGTGTCTGCTATGTCATTACCATTTTTGCTTAAGACTCCCAACTTGTCTTTTAAAGGGCCTATACTCTCCTTCTTTAATCTCTTGCTATTAATGTATTTAAAGAATTTTTTGGGATTCGCTTTGCTTTCCTTTGCTACTAGTTTTTCAGTTTCTACTTTAGCCGCTCTTATTTCCTTTTTGCAAATTTTGTTACATTCCTTATAGTGCTGAATTGACTCTGCTTCCCCGTCAGATTTGTATTTTTTAAATGCTCACCTTTTCTTGCCCATAGGTTCCTTAATCTTTTTGTTAAGCCACATCGGTTTATGATTTTTATTCCTTTTTTTGCTACTCATAGGAATACATTTGAGTGTATTTTTAGCTAGCAGGAATTTTAGTACCTCCCATTTCTCCGTAGTATTTTTTCCTAAAAACAAACCTTCCCATTCAATATCCCTGAAAAATACTCTCATCTTTTCAAAATTCGCTTTGCTAAAGTTTAAAGTCCTACTTGAGCCAGTATAGGGCTGTTTATAGAAACTGATATTGAATGTGACCATATTGTGGTCGCTGTTTCCTATGGGTTCTCCTACTATAATACCTGATACCAAATCCCCATTGTTTGTTAATACCAGGTCTAAGATTGCATTGTACCTAGTTGGTTCCTCAATTAGTTGGACTTAGTAGTTATCATTAAGTGTGTTTAAAAACATATTGCCCCTAGCAGTATCACATAAGTCGTTTTTCCAGTTTATCTCTGGATTTTTAAAATCTCCCATCACTACTATGTCTCCTACTCCTGCTGCTCTTTCAATTTGCTTTAGTAACAATTCATCATCAGATGCGTTGATACCAGGCGGCCTATAGCATACACCCAATACTAACTTTTTTATTAATTTTTTTCCGCATGCAATTTCTACCCATAAAGTCTCGACAGTGTCTACAGTCCCCTCCTGAATATCTTCCCATATATTAGGTTTTAAAAACGGCTTTACGTAAAGACACACCCCTCCACCCTTTTTATTTAGTCTGTCTCTCCTAAACAGTGTATAGCCCTCTAGATTGACTGTCCAATCATGAGATTCATCCCACCAAGTTTCAGTAATGCCTATAATATCATACTGTTTGCTTGCTGCAAGTATTTCTAGTTCACCCTTTTTACCAGTAGTGCTTCTGGCGTTTACATACATACAACTAAGATAAGTATTTTCCCTTGCGTTAGGGACATCTTTCACCTTATGTAGCAAGGATGACCTGTAATCGTCATTGGTTAGTGCTTTAGTAAAATCCCTTTTAGTACCCATGTTAGTAACCTTACCGCCTGCTCTTACCCTCCCCCCAACTTCTCCCCCATTTCGTTTACTACCGCCATCCCCACTATTCTCACTGCATGACCCGTAGTTTCTAGCTTAACCCTCCCCCCAGGCTCCTAGTTTAAAATCTCCTCCAACCTTCTAACCATCCTTCCCCTCAGCACCGCTGCCCCCTCCTCAGTCAGGTGCAATCCGTCACGACAAAAAAAATGGCGCCTGACTGAGAAGTCCGCCCAGTGTTCCAGGAACACAAACCCCTCTTTCCTGCACCAATCCCTAAGCCACACATTTACCTCCCTAATCTCCCTCTGCCTCCCTGGACTAGCGCGTGGCACGGGTAATAATTCCGAGAATATTACCTTAGATGTCCTTGTCTTCAGTTTCATTCCTAAGTCCCTATAATCTTTCTTAAGGACATCCCACCTTCCGATAACTTTGTCATTGGTGCCAACGTGCACCAAGACCGCCGGGTCTTTGCAAGCCCCTCCCAACAATCTATCTACCCGGTCCGCGATGTGCCGTACCCGAGCAGACGGGAGACAACAGACTGTACGGCGATCACGGTCCCGGTAGCAGATTGCCCTATCTGCCTACCTGATGATAGAATCCCCTACCACCAGATACTGAGCACTGATGAGAATACTAGAACTGACACTGAGCAGCAAGATGCAGCACTGGACTATTGTACTGTAGTATACTGAGCACCACACAATGCAGCACAAGACAATGAGCAGTGATACTGAGCACTGATAAGGATGATACTGAGAACTGACACTGAGCAGCAAGATGCAGCCCTGGACTATTAGTAATGTACTAAATTTATACTGAGCACCACACAATGCAGCACAAGACAATGAGCAGTGATACTGAGCACTGATGGGGATACTAGAACTGACACTGAGCAGCAAGATGCAGCACTGGACTATTAATAATGTACTGTAGTATACTGAGCACCACACAATGCAGCACAAGACAATGAGCAGTGATACTGAGCACTGATGAGAATACTAGAACTGACACTGAGCAGCAAGATGCAGCCCTGGACTATTAGTAATGTACTGTAATATACTGAGCACCACACAATGCAGCACAAGACAATGAGCAGTGATACTGAGCACTGATGAGGATACTAGAACTGACACTGAGCAGCAAGATGCAGCCCTGGACTATTAGTAATGTACTGTAATATACTGAGCACCACACAATGTAGCACAAGACAATGAGCAGTGATACTGAGCACTGATGAGGATACTAGAACTGACACTGAGCAGCAAGATGCAGCCCTGGACTATTAGTAATGTACTGTAGTATACTGAGCACCACACAATGCAGCACAAGACAATGAGCAGTGATACTGAGCACTGATAAGGATACTAGAACTGACACTGAGCAGCAAGATGCAGCACTGGACTATTGTACTGTAGTATACTGAGCACCACACAATGCAGCACAAGACAATGAGCAGTGATACTGAGCACTGATGAGGATGATACTGAGAACTGACACTGAGCAGCAAGATGTAGCACTGGACTATTAGTAATGTACTGTAATATACTGAGCACCACACAATGCAGCACAAGACAATGAGCAGTGATACTGAGCACTGATGAGAATACTAGAACTGACACTGAGCAGTAAGATGCAGCCCTGGACTATTAGTAAAGGAGGTCATTCCGAGCTATTCGCTCGCAAGGCGATTTTAGCAGAGTTGCTTACGCTAAGCCGCCGCCTACTGGGAGTGAATCTTAGCATCTTATAATTGCGAACGAAGTAATCGCAATATTGCGATTACACACTTCGTAGCAGTTTCTTAGTAGCTTCAGACTTACTCGGCATCTGCGATCAGTTCAGTGCTTGTCGTTCCTGGTTTGACGTCACAAACACACCCAGCGTTCGCCCAGACACTCCTCCGTTTCTCCGGCCACTCCTGCGTTTTTTCCGGAAACGGTAGCGTTTTTCCCCACACGCCCATAAAACGGCCTGTTTCCGCCCAGTAAAACCCATTTCCTGTAAATCACATTACGATCGCCAGACCGATGAAAAAGCCGTGAGTAAAATTACAAAGTGCATAGCCAATTTACTTGGCGCAGTCGCAGTGCGGACATTGCGCATGCGCATTAAGCAGAAAATCGCTGCGATGCGAAGATTTTTACAGAGCGAACAACTCGGAATGAGGGCCAATGTACTGTAGTATAATGAGCACCACACAATGCAGCACAAGACAATGAGCAGTGATACTGAGCACTGATAAGGATACTAGAACTGACACTGAGCAGCAAGATGCAGCACTGGACTATTGTACTGTAGTATACTGAGCACCACACAATGCAGCACAAGACAATGAGCAGTGATACTGAGCACTGATAAGGATGATACTAGAACTGACACTGAGCAGCAAGATGCAGCCCTGGACTATTAGTAATGTACTGAATTATACTGAGCACCACACAATGCAGCACAAGACAATGAGCAGTGATACTGAGCACTGATGAGGATACTAGAACTGACACTGAGCAGTAAGATGGAGCCCTGGACTATTAGTAATGTACTGTAGTATACTGAGCACCACACAATGCAGCACAAGACAATGAGCAGTGATACTGAGCACTGATGAGGATACTAGAACTGACACTGAGCAGCAAGATGCAGCCCTGGACTATTGTACTGTAGTATACTGAGCACCACACAATGTAGCACAAGACAATGAGCAGTGATACTGAGCACTGATAAGAATGATACTGAGAACTGACACTGAGCAGTAAGATGTAGCACTGGACTATTAGTAATGTACTGAATTATACTGAGCACCACTCAATGCAGCACAAGACAATGAGCAGTGATACTGAGCACTGATGAGGATACTAGAACTGACACTGAGCAGCAAGATGCAGCACTGGACTATTAGTAATATACTGTAATATACTGAGCACCACACAATGCAGCACAAGACAATGAGCAGTAATACTAAGCACTGATAAGGATGATACTGAGTACTGACACTGAGCAGCAAGATGCAGCACTGGACTATTAGTAATGTACTGTAATATACTGAGCACCACACAATGCAGCACAAGACAATGAGCAGTGATACTGAGCACTGATGAGGATACTAGAACTGACACTGAGCAGCAAGATGCAGCACTGGACTATTAGTAATGTACTGTAATATACTGAGTAGAGATGAGCGCCTGAAATTTTTCGGGTTTTGTGTTTTGGTTTTGGGTTCGGTTCCGCGGCCGTGTTTTGGGTTCGAACGCGTTTTGGCAAAACCTCACCGAATTTTTTTTGTCGGATTCGGGTGTGTTTTGGATTCGGGTGTTTTTTTCCAAAAACACTAAAAAACAGCTTAAATCATAGAAATTGGGGGTCATTTTGATCCCAAAGTATTATTAACCTCAAAAACCATAATTTACACTCATTTTCAGTCTATTCTGAATACCTCACACCTCACAATATTATTTTTAGTCCTAAAATTTGCACCGAGGTCGCTGTGTGAGTAAGATAAGCGACCCTAGTGGCCGACACAAACACCGGGCCCATCTAGGAGTGGCACTGCAGTGTCACGCAGGATGTCCCTTCCAAAAAACCCTCCCCAAACAGCACATGACGCAAAGAAAAAAAGAGGCGCAATGAGGTAGCTGTGTGAGTAAGATTAGCGACCCTAGTGGCCGACACAAACACCGGGCCCATCTAGGAGTGGCACTGCAGTGTCACGCAGGATGGCCCTTCCAAAAAACCCTCCCCAAACAGCACATGACGCAAAGAAAAAAAGAGGCGCAATGAGGTAGCTGTGTGAGTAAGATTAGCGACCCTAGTGGCCGACACAAACACCGGGCCCATCTAGGAGTGGCACTGCAGTGTCACGCAGGATGGCCCTTCCAAAAAACCCTCCCCAAACAGCACATGACGCAAAGAAAAAAAGAGGCGCAATGAGGTAGCTGACTGTGTGAGTAAGATTAGCGACCCTAGTGGCCGACACAAACACCGGGCCCATCTAGGAGTGGCACTGCAGTGTCACGCAGGATGTCCCTTCCAAAAAACCCTCCCCAAACAGCACATGACGCAAAGAAAAAAAGAGGCGCAATGAGGTAGCTGTGTGAGTAAGATTAGCGACCCTAGTGGCCGACACAAACACCGGGCCCATCTAGGAGTGGCACTGCAGTGTCACGCAGGATGGCCCTTCCAAAAAACCCTCCCCAAACAGCACATGACGCAAAGAAAAAAAGAGGCGCAATGAGGTAGCTGTGTGAGTAAGATTAGCGACCCTAGTGGCCGACACAAACACCGGGCACATCTAGGAGTGGCACTGCAGTGTCACGCAGGATGTCCCTTCCAAAAAACCCTCCCCAAACAGCACATGACGCAAAGAAAAAAAGAGGCGCAATGAGGTAGCTGACTGTGTGAGTAAGATTAGCGACCCTAGTGGCCGACACAAACACCGGGCCCATCTAGGAGTGGCACTGCAGTGTCACGCAGGATGTCCCTTCCAAAAAACCCTCCCCAAACAGCACATGACGCAAAGAAAAAAAGAGGCGCAATGAGGTAGCTGACTGTGTGAGTAAGATTAGCGACCCTAGTGGCCGACACAAACACCGGGCCCATCTAGGAGTGGCACTGCAGTGTCACGCAGGATGTCCCTTCCAAAAAACCCTCCCCAAACAGCACATGACGCAAAGAAAAAAAGAGGCACAATGAGGTAGCTGACTGTGTGAGTAAGATTAGCGACCCTAGTGGCCGACACAAACACCGGGCCCATCTAGGAGTGGCACTGCAGTGTCACGCAGGATGTCCCTTCCAAAAAACCCTCCCCAATCAGCACATGATGCAAAGAAAAAGAAAAGAAAAAAGAGGTGCAAGATGGAATTGTCCTTGGGCCCTCCCACCCACCCTTATGTTGTATAAACAAAACAGGACATGCACACTTTAACCAACCCATCATTTCAGTGACAGGGTCTGCCACACGACTGTGACTGATATGACGGGTTGGTTTGGACCCCCCCCAAAAAAGAAGCAATTAATCTCTCCTTGCACAAACTGGCTCTACAGAGGCAAGATGTCCACCTCATCTTCACCCTCCGATATATCACCGTGTACATCCCCCTCCTCACAGATTATCAATTCGTCCCCACTGGAATCCACCATCTCAGCTCCCTGTGTACTTTGTGGAGGCAATTGCTGCTGGTCAATGTCTCCGCGGAGGAATTGATTATAATTCATTTTAATGAACATCATCTTCTCCACATTTTCTGGATGTAACCTCGTACGCCGATTGCTGACAAGGTGAGCGGCGGCACTAAACACTCTTTCGGAGTACACACTTGTGGGAGGGCAACTTAGGTAGAATAAAGCCAGTTTGTGCAAGGGCCTCCAAATTGCCTCTTTTTCCTGCCAGTATAAGTACGGACTGTGTGACGTGCCTACTTGGATGCGGTCACTCATATAATCCTCCACCATTCTATCAATGTTGAGAGAATCATATGCAGTGACAGTAGACGACATGTCCGTAATCGTTGTCAGGTCCTTCAGTCCGGACCAGATGTCAGCATCAGCAGTCGCTCCAGACTGCCCTGCATCACCGCCAGCGGGTGGGCTCGGAATTCTGAGCCTTTTCCTCGCACCCCCAGTTGCGGGAGAATGTGAAGGAGGAGATGTTGACAGGTCGCGTTCCGCTTGACTTGACAATTTTGTCACCAGCAGGTCTTTCAACCCCAGCAGACCTGTGTCTGCCGGAAAGAGAGATCCAAGGTAGGCTTTAAATCTAGGATCGAGCACGGTGGCCAAAATGTAGTGCTCTGATTTCAACAGATTGACCACCCGTGAATCCTTGTTAAGCGAATTAAGGGCTGCATCCACAAGTCCCACATGCCTAGCGGAATCGCTCCCTTTTAGCTCCTTCTTCAATGCCTCCAGCTTCTTCTGCAAAAGCCTGATGAGGGGAATGACCTGACTCAGGCTGGCAGTGTCTGAACTGACTTCACGTGTGGCAAGTTCAAAGGGCATCAGAACCTTGCACAACGTTGAAATCATTCTCCACTGCGCCTGAGACAGGTGCATTCCACCTACTATATCGTGCTCAATTGTATAGGCTTGAATGGCCTTTTGCTGCTCCTCCAACCTCTGAAGCATATAGAGGGTTGAATTCCACCTCGTTACCACTTCTTGCTTCAGATGATGGCAGGGCAGGTTCAGTAGTTTTTGGTGGTGCTCCAGTCTTCTGTACGTGGTGCCTGTACGCCGAAAGTGTCCCGCAATTCTTCTGGCCACCGACAGCATCTCTTGCACGCCCCTGTCATTTTTTAAAAAATTCTGCACCACCAAATTCAAGGTATGTGCAAAACATGGGACGTGCTGGAATTTGCCCATATTTAATGCACACACAATATTGCTGGCGTTGTCCGATGCCACAAATCCACAGGAGAGTCCAATTGGGGTAAGCCATTCCGCGATGATCTTCCTCAGTTGCCGTAAGAGGTTTTCAGCTGTGTGCGTATTCTGGAAACCGGTGATACAAAGCGTAGCCTGCCTAGGAAAGAGTTGGCGTTTGCGAGATGCTGCTACTGGTGCTGCCGCTGCTGTTCTTGCGGCAGGAGTCCATACATCTACCCAGTGGGCTGTCACAGTCATATAGTCCTGACCCTGCCCTGCTCCACTTGTCCACATGTCCGTGGTTAAGTGGACATTGGGTACAGCTGCATTTTTTAGGACACTGGTGACTCTTTTTCTGAGGTCTGTGTACATTTTCGGTATCGCCTGCCTAGAGAAATGGAACCTAGATGGTATTTGGTACCGGGGACACAGTACCTCCAACAAGTCTCTAGTTGGCTCTGCAGTAATGATGGATACCGGAACCACGTTTCTCACCACCCAGGATGCCAAGGCCTCAGTTATCCGCTTTGCAGTAGGATGACTGCTGTGATATTTCATCTTCCTCGCAAAGGACTGTTGAACAGTCAATTGCTTACTGGAAGTAGTACAAGTGGGCTTACGACTTCCCCTCTGGGATGACCATCGACTCCCAGCGGCAACAACAGCAGCGCCAGCAGCAGTAGGCGTTACACGCAAGGATGCATCGGAGGAATCCCAGGCAGGAGAGGACTCGTCAGAATTGCCAGTGACATGGCCTGCAGGACTATTGGCATTCCTGGGGAAGGAGGAAATTGACACTGAGGGAGTTGGTGGGGTGGTTTGCGTGAGCTTGGTTACAAGAGGAAGGGATTTACTGGTCAGTGGACTGCTTCCGCTGTCACCCAAAGTTTTTGAACTTGTCACTGACTTATTATGAATGCGCTGCAGGTGACGTATAAGGGAGGATGTTCCGAGGTGGTTAACGTCCTTACCCCTACTTATTACAGCTTGACAAAGGGAACACACGGCTTGACACCTGTTGTCCGCATTTCTGGTGAAATGCCTCCACAGCGAAGAGCTGATTTTTTTGGTATTTTCACCTGGCATGTCAACGGCCATATTCCTCCCACGGACAACAGGTGTCTCCCCGGGTGCCTGACTTAAACAAACCACCTCACCATCAGAATCCTCCTGGTCAATTTCCTCCCCAGCGCCAGCAACACCCATATCCTCCTCATCCTGGTGTACTTCAACACTGACATCTTCAATCTGACTATCAGGAACTGGACTGCGGGTGCTCCTTCCAGCACTTGCAGGGGGCGTGCAAATGGTGGAAGGCGCATGCTCTTCACGTCCAGTGTTGGGAAGGTCAGGCATCGCAACCGACACAATTGGACTCTCCTTGTGGATTTGGGATTTCAAAGAACGCACAGTTCTTTGCGGTGCTTTTGCCAGCTTGAGTCTTTTCAGTTTTCTAGCGAGAGGCTGAGTGCTTCCATCCTCATGTGAAGCTGAACCACTAGCCATGAACATAGGCCAGGGCCTCAGCCGTTCCTTGCCACTCCGTGTGGTAAATGGCATATTGGCAAGTTTACGCTTCTCCTCCGACAATTTTATTTTAGGTTTTGGAGTCCTTTTTTTACTGATATTTGGTGTTTTGGTTTTGACATGCTCTGTACTATGCCATTGGGCATCGGCCTTGGCAGACGACGTTGCTGGCATTTCATCGTCTCGGCCATGACTAGTGGCAGCAGCTTCAGCACGAGGTGGAAGTGGATCTTGATCTTTCCCTAATTTTGGAACCTCAACATTTTTGTTCTCCATATTTTAATAGGCACAACTAAAAGGCACCTCAGGTAAACAATGGAGATGGATGGATTGGATACTAGTATACAATTATGGACGGGCTGCCGAGTGCCGACACAGAGGTAGCCACAGCCGTGAACTACCGCACTGTACTGTGTCTGCTGCTAATATATAGACTGGTTGATAAAGAGATAGTATACTCGTAACTAGTATGTATGTATAAAGAAAGAAAAAAAAACCACGGTTAGGTGGTATATACAATTATGGACGGGCTGCCGAGTGCCGACACAGAGGTAGCCACAGCCGTGAACTACTGTACTGTGTCTGCTGCTAATATATAGACTGGTTGATAAAGAGATAGTATACTCGTAACTAGTATGTATGTATAAAGAAAGAAAAAAAAACCACGGTTAGGTGGTATATACAATTATGGACGGGCTGCCGAGTGCCGACACAGAGGTAGCCACAGCCGTGAACTACCGCACTGTACTGTGTCTGCTGCTAATATATAGACTGGTTGATAAAGAGATAGTATACTCGTAACTAGTATGTATGTATAAAGAAAGAAAAAAAAACCACGGTTAGGTGGTATATACAATTATGGACGGGCTGCCGAGTGCCGACACAGAGGTAGCCACAGCCGTGAACTACCGCACTGTACTGTGTCTGCTGCTAATATATAGACTGGTTGATAAAGAGATAGTATACTCGTAACTAGTATGTATGTATAAAGAAAGAAAAAAAAACCACGGTTAGGTGGTATATACAATTATGGACGGGCTGCCGAGTGCCGACACAGAGGTAGCCACAGCCGTGAACTACCGCACTGTACTGTGTCTGCTGCTAATATATAGACTGGTTGATAAAGAGATAGTATACTCGTAACTAGTATGTATGTATAAAGAAAGAAAAAAAAACCACGGTTAGGTCACTGGTATATACAATTATGGACGGGCTGCCGAGTGCCGACACAGAGGTAGCCACAGCCGTGAACTACCGCACTGTACTGTGTCTGCTGCTAATATATAGACTGGTTGATAAAGAGATAGTATACTCGTAACTAGTATGTATGTATAAAGAAAGAAAAAAAAACCACGGTTAGGTGGTATATACAATTATGGACGGGCTGCCGAGTGCCGACACAGAGGTAGCCACAGCCGTGAACTACCGCACTGTACTGTGTCTGCTGCTAATATATAGACTGGTTGATAAAGAGATAGTATACTCGTAACTAGTATGTATGTATAAAGAAAGAAAAAAAAACCACGGTTAGGTGGTATATACAATTATGGACGGGCTGCCGAGTGCCGACACAGAGGTAGCCACAGCCGTGAACTACCGCACTGTACTGTGTCTGCTGCTAATATATAGACTGGTTGATAAAGAGATAGTATACTCGTAACTAGTATGTATGTATAAAGAAAGAAAAAAAAACCACGGTTAGGTCACTGGTATATACAATTATGGACGGGCTGCCGAGTGCCGACACAGAGGTAGCCACAGCCGTGAACTACCGCACTGTACTGTGTCTGCTGCTAATATATAGACTGGTTGATAAAGAGATAGTATACTCGTAACTAGTATGTATGTATAAAGAAAGAAAAAAAAACCACGGTTAGGTCACTGGTATATACAATTATGGACGGGCTGCCGAGTGCCGACACAGAGGTAGCCACAGCCGTGAACTACCGCACTGTACTGTGTCTGCTGCTAATATAGACTGGTTGATAAAGAGATAGTATACTACTAATATTATATACTGGTGGTCAGGTCACTGGTCACTAGTCACACTGGCAGTGGCACTCCTGCAGCAAAAGTGTGCACTGTTTAATTTTAATATAATATTATGTACTCCTGGCTCCTGCTATAACCTATAACTGGCACTGCAGTAGTGCTCCCCAGTCTCCCCCACAATTATAAGCTGTGTGAGCTGAGCAGTCAGACAGATATATAATATATATAGATGATGCAGCACACTGGCCTGAGCCTGAGCAGTGCACACAGATATGGTATGTGACTGACTGAGTCACTGTGTGTATCGCTTTTTTCAGGCAGAGAACGGATATATTAAATAAACTGCACTGTGTGTCTGGTGGTCACTCACTATATAATATATTATGTACTCCTGGCTCCTGCTATAAGCTATAACTGGCACTGCAGTAGTGCTCCCCAGTCTCCCCCACAATTATAAGCTGTGTGAGCTGAGCAGTCAGACAGATATATATAATATTATATATAGATAATAGATGATGCAGCACACTGGCCTGAGCCTGAGCAGTGCACACAGATATGGTATGTGACTGAGTCACTGTGTGCTGTGTATCGCTTTTTTCAGGCAGAGAACGGATTATATTATGTACTCCTGGCTCCTGCTATAACCTATAACTGGCACTGCAGTAGTGCTCCCCAGTCTCCCCCACAATTATAAGCTGTGTGAGCTGAGCAGTCAGACAGATATATAATATATATAGATGATGCAGCACACTGGCCTGAGCCTGAGCAGTGCACACAGATATGGTATGTGACTGACTGAGTCACTGTGTGTATCGCTTTTTTCAGGCAGAGAACGGATATATTAAATAAACTGCACTGTGTGTCTGGTGGTCACTCACTATATAATATATTATGTACTCCTGGCTCCTGCTATAAGCTATAACTGGCACTGCAGTAGTGCTCCCCAGTCTCCCCCACAATTATAAGCTGTGTGAGCTGAGCAGTCAGACAGATATATATAATATTATATATAGATAATAGATGATGCAGCACACTGGCCTGAGCCTGAGCAGTGCACACAGATATGGTATGTGACTGAGTCACTGTGTGCTGTGTATCGCTTTTTTCAGGCAGAGAACGGATTATAAATAAAAGTGGTGGTCACTGGTCACTATCAGCAAAACTCTGCACTGTACACTACTGAGTACTCCTAATGCTCCCCAAAATTAGTAAATCAAGTGTCTCTCTAATCTATTCTAATTCTAAACGGAGAGGACGCCAGCCACGTCCTCTCCCTATCAATCTCAATGCACGTGTGAAAATGGCGGCGACGCGCGGCTCCTTATATAGAATCCGAGTCTCGCAATAGAATCCGAGCCTCGCGAGAATCCGACAGCGTCATGATGACGTTCGGGCGCGCTCGGGTTAACCGAGCAAGGCGGGAAGATCCGAGTCGCTCGGACCCGTGAAAAAAAACATGAAGTTCTGGCGGGTTCGGATTCAGAGAAACCGAACCCGCTCATCTCTAATACTGAGCACCACACAATGCAGCACAAAACAATGAGCAGTGATACTGAGCACTGATAAGGATGATACTGAGAACTGACACTGAGCAGCAAGATGCAGCCCTGGACTATTAGTAATGTACTGTAATATACTGAGCACCACACAATGCAGCACAAGACAATGAGCAGTGATACTGAGCACTGATGAGGATACTAGAACTGACACTGAGCAGCAAGATGCAGCACTGGACTATTAGTAATGTACTGTAATATACTGAGCACCACACAATGCAACACAAGACAATGAGTAGTGATACTGAGCACTAATGAGGATGATACTAGAACTGACACTGAGCAGTAAGATGCAGCACTGGACTATTAGTAATGTACTGTAATATACTGAGCACCACACAATGCAGCACAAGACAATGAGCAGTGATACTGAGCACTGATGAGGATACTAGAACTGACATTGAGCAGCAAGATGCAGCCCTAGACTATTAGTAATGTACTGTAATATACTGAGCACCACACAATGCAGCACAAGACAATGAGCAGTGATACTGAGCACTGATGGGGATACTAGAACTGACACTGAGCAGTAAGATGCAGCCCTGGACTCTTAGTAATGTACTGTAGTATACTGAGCACCACACAATGCAGCACAAGACAATGAGCAGTGATACTGAGCACTGATGAGGATACTAGAACTGACACTGAGCAGTAAGATGTAGCCCTGGACTATTAGTAATATACTGTAATATACTGAGCACCACACAATGCAGCACAAGACAATGAGCAGTGATACTGAGCACCGATGGGGATACTAGAACTGACACTGAGCAGCAAGATGCAGCACTGGACTATTGTACTGTAGTATACTGAGCACCACACAATGCAGCACAAGACAATGAGCAGTGATACTGAGCACTGATAAGGATGATACTAGAACTGACACTGAGCAGCAAGATGCAGCACTGGACTATTAGTAATGTACTGTAATATACTGAGCACCACACAATGTAGCACAAGACAATGAGCAGTGATACTGAGCACTGATGAGGATACTAGAACTGACACTGAGCAGTAAGATGTAGCACTGGACTATTAGTAATGTGTCACAACTGAGGGCCTGAGCTGACGGGAGGCAGCCTCAGTTGTAGGGGCTGAGATGTACCGGAACCTGGGAGGTTGTATCAGACCCCTGGACATGTAAGTAACATGAATAATAACTGCCCGAAGGCGTGACCACGACAACTTTGTGACTTTTACTGGAAAATTAGTGATCAATTTGCAAGGAGTATGAAGTAACCTCATATCTCATTGTTCTCTTAACAGGTATGTCTAGTGGGACTACAAGCGCCAGCAAGCCACACTGCATCTGTTAATTATCATATATGACTTTCATGAATGCTTAGCAATAGGTATGTCTAGTGGGACTACAAGCGCCAGCAAGCCACACTGCATCTGTTAATTATCATATATGACTTTCATGAATGCTTAGCAATAGGTATGTCTAGTGGGACTACAAGCGCCAGCAAGCAACACTGCATCTGTTAATTATCATATATGACTTTCATGAATGCTTAGCAATAGGTATGTTTAGCTTATTAATCATTAGCAGATTTAAGCAAACTTTATTTTTTGCATTTGGGGAATGTGTGATGGTTTCATACCCCCACACCATTTGTCTGTGTAAGTTTTATTGCTTTAAGTGGGTGATGGGCTAGGGGTGGGTCCAATCAATCAATGTGCTTACATACACATGTTTGTTGCTCTTTATATTAGCTTGTAGTCTAGCTGAAACAGCGTAGCTGATTCAGTGTGGGGTGAAAGCTTTCAAAGGGATAAACTTTCTAAGGGTGTCATCTGTGACTTTTACTGGACTTCTACTGGACGGAAACTGAAAGGAAGCACCATCAATTGCACACAAAAAAACAACACAAACCCCAATACTTGGACTGCAGCTACAAATGTTTGTTTACTCCTAATATTCTCCAAACCTCACTTATTTGTAAAACTATACATTCACTTTCTGCACAAACACCTGCATTGCAACTTCTACTCTGACCCTGCAAACACCTGGACAACAAATGGGTCACTGAGAAGCATATTTAATGAAGTAACACTGACTTGCAGTTTGCCAACACTGTGTAATTTTCCAACTAACATCAGCAAATATTTGATTTACTGTTACCTGTAGATAATAACGACAGTTTAACATTGAATTTATTTCTGCAAACTTCACTGCTCTCTTATTCAGCCACCACTCCTCCTCCTACTCTTATTTTGCTACCACTATTTACCCCATCCACACTATGGCCAGGCTGGCAACATCCCTCATTAATCCTCGTCTTCCTATTCCTTTTTTCTGTCCCCTGTTACCACCTCTATCCCTCTCTCCCAGTCTCCTACATCTCATGCTGTCTCCTCTCCTCTGTCTGCCTCCCTTCCCCTCCTCTTCTGTTTCCCCACTGCAATTCACTTCTGCCCCTTCACACCATTTATACCCCAGCACTCAACCCTGCTCTCTCCCTCCTCTGCCTGTCTCCTCACCTCTCCTCCACCAGTATCATACTGCACTCCCTCCCTGCCTCACTCCTGCAGTCTCCCTTCCTAGCCAAGGCCCCAGCACCATCAATTCACCCTCTTTATCCCTTCCTTCCCCATCAAGCTTACCTCAACGCCATAGCAATCCAGATAATCTCATTCACATCTCTCCAACAAACTCATACCCCCTATCCTGTGCGCTCTGGAATGCCAGATCTGTTTGCAACAAATTGACCCCCACTCACGACCTCTTCATATCCAACTCCCTGCACCTCCTGGCCATTACTGAAACCTGGATTACACCCTATGACACCGCTTCTCCTGCTTCTCTCTCGGCTGGGGGCCTTACATTCTCACACACACCCCGACCTGGGGGTCGTCATGGGGGTGGTGTTGGGATCCTTTTACCCTCAAGCTACACATACCAACTTATACCTCCAGAACCATCTCTTACATTCTCTACATTTGAGGTCCATGCAATTCGCCTCTACCAACCCACTAATCTTCGAGTTGCTGTCATTTACCGTCCACCTGGCATTTCCTCTAAATTCCTCGACAACTTTGACTCCTGGCTTCCTCACTTCCTCTCTTCTGACATTCCCACCATTATCCTAGGTGATTTCAACATCCCTATCGATAACCCCACAAAACCACCTGCCTCTAAACTCCTTAACCTCACCTCTTCACTTGGTCTCTCCCAGTGGACCTCCTCACCCTCCCATGTGAACGGGAGCTCACTGGATCTGGTTTTCACTCACCGCTGTGTTATTTCTGATTTCTCCAATTCCCCTTTTCCCCTCTCTGACCACCACTTGCTCTCATTCAACTTATCTATCTCTGCTCCCCCATCTCTCCCTCCTAAGGCTACCATCACTAAGCGTAATATTGAGGCTATTGACACCTCATCCCTATCCTCCCTGTTTGACTCGATTCTCTCTCCTCTTCTCTCTCTCACATGCCCTGAACAAGCCACATCTCTATACAATGCATCTCTTACTTCAGCCCTTGACTCTGTTGCTCCGCCAACCACTATTCACCCTCGCAGATCAACACCTCAACCCTGGCACACCAAATGCATCAGATATCTACAAAAATGCTCACGTACTGCCGAGCGACACTGGAGGAAATCACGCTCTCAAGCAGACTTCCTCCATTTCAAATTCATGCTCTCATCCTTCAGTGCTGCCCTTTCCCTTGCTAAACAATCATACTTCAAAATCCTCATCTCTACCCACTCTTCCAACCCCCGGCGCCTCTTTGCCACTGTTAACTCCCTCCTCTGCCCACCACCACCTCCTCTCCCTTCCTCATTGTCTGCTCTTGACTTTGCCACTTACTTCACATCCAAGATTGACTCCATACGTCAGGACATCACATCCCACCAGTCCAGCAACCAGCCACCACCCATCCTTTGCCACCCCTCCCCTACCCTCTTACCAACTCTGACATCTTTCTCCCTAGTATCTGGTGAGGAAGTCATGGCCCTCTTACACTCCTCCCCCCCCACAACCTCCCCACTCGACCCTATCCCCTCCCACCTCCTTCGCTACCTCTCCCCTTCTGCCTGTTCCCATCTTGCCCACCTTCTCAATCTCTCCCTCTCATCAGGCACTGTCCCCTCTGCCTTCAAGCATGCTCTTGTCTCCCCTATTCTTAAAAAAACCTACCCTTGATCCTAACACTCTCTCCAACTATCGACTGATCTCTCTCCTCCCCTTTGCCTCCAAACTTCTTGAGCGTATTGTCTATAATCGCCTTACTGCCTTTCTTTCCTCTCACTCACTGCTTGACCCATACCAGTCTGGTTTCCGCTCTCTCCACTCCACTGAAACTGCCCTCACAAAAGTCTGCAATGACCTCCATGCCGCCAAATCTAAGGGCCACTACTCTCTGCTTATTCTTCTTGACCTCTCTGCTGCTTTTGACACTGTGGACCACCCTCTTCTTCTGCAAATCCTTCACTCTCTTGGTCTACGTGATACTGCCCTCTCCTGGCTGTCCTCCTACCTCTCCGATCGTTCCTTCTCTGTCTCCTCTCATGATGCTACCTCGCCCCCACTTCCACTAACTGTTGGTGTCCCCCAAGGTTCTGTTCTTGGGCCTCTCCTTTTCTCTCTCTATACGTCCTCTTTAGGTGAACTCATTAGTTCTTTTAATTTCCAGTACCACCTCTATGCTGATGACACTCAAATCTACCTCTCCTCCCCTGATCTCTCCACGGCTCTCCTCACTCGTGCCTCTAACTGTCTTTCTGCTATCTCTTCCTGGATGTCCCAGCGCTTTCTTAAACTCAACATGTCTAAGACTGAGCTGATCATCTTCCCACCCTCCCGCACAACCTCACCTCCCACAATCTCATTATCCATTGATGGCACGACTATCTCCTCTAGCCCCCAAGTACGCTGTCTTGGTGTAATCCTTGACTCCTCCCTCTCCTTCAAACCACACATTCAGCACCTCTCACAAACCTGTCATTTTCATCTCAAAAACATTTCCAGGATCAGACCTTTTCTCACCCAGGATGCCACTAAGATCATTATTCACTCACTGATTATTTCCAGACTGGACTACTGTAATCTCCTCCTAACTGGCCTCCCTGACAATTACCTCTCTCCACTCCAGTCTATCCTCAATGCTGCTGCTCGGCTCATCTTCCTCACCAAACGCACTACATCCACCTCCCCTCTCCTACTAGCCCTTCACTGGCTTCCCTTCCCCTTCAGAATCCAATTCAAACTTCTCACTCTCACTTACAAAGCTCTCACCCAATCCTCTCCCATTTACATCTCTGACCTTATCTCCCTTTACTCTCCCACCCGTCCTCTTCGCTCTGCTAATGCACGCCGCCTCTCCTGTCCCCTGATTACTTCCTCCCACTCCTATCTCCAAGATTTTTCACGTGCTGCTCCCTTCCTTTGGAATTCTTTACCTCTCCCCCTCAGACTCTCCACCTCTCTACAAAACTTCAAACGGGCTCTCAAGACCCATTTCTTTACCAAACCCAGCCAAATCTCATCCTAACCCCCTGTTCCATGCTCTCAATGTACCCCATCTGTGTCACCCCTGTCTGTCTACCCCTACCCCTAGAATGTAAGCTCTCACGAGTAGGGCCCTCTTCCCTCATGTGCTCACCCTTTTCTTCTTTAATAATTCTCAACTGCCCAAATCACAGTTTTTGGGCCACCTGGAACTTATCTCTGTCATTTACTGGTGTAGTTATGCTTAGTTACCCTGTACTTGTCCAAAATTGATTTCAACTGTAAGTCACTGTTTTGATTATGTGCATATGTACTCTGTAATTGGGCGCTGCGGAACCCTTGTGGCGCCATATAAATAAATGATAATAATAATAAAATAATAATAACTTAGATAAAAGTCAATGATGTTTATTATGACAACTCCGCAACACAGCAGCAGTAAAAGAAAACGTAAAAGTCAGCAAATAATAAATACAGTTCCTGGGTACTACAGGATGGCAGGAGCCACAGGGCACTGGTAGTGTGAGATAGTTCTTATGATCTTCTAGATGGAAAGTCCTTACCAGGCCCGACTGTAGCAATGGAGATAACCCAGGATTGTGTCAGCTGGTGTTCCAGGAAAAGCTGGGTTGCTGAAGGTAAAACAGCTGCTGTGGATACTGGCTGGAACCAGACTGTTGTTAGCACGGAGTGGATACTGGCTGGAACCAGTTAAATAATAAATGAACTTGGGAGCGATGAAATATGAACTGAAATGTAGAACTTGAGAGCGGAGAAATAATAATACCGGTGGAGAGTGGTAAAGTGTAGAAAGGACACCGGCCCTTTAAGGGAAGCTGTACTCTGCTGGAAGCTGAGCTGGAAGCAGGTAATGTTGTAGCTGGAAACAGATGAATCCACAATGGATTGGAGAGTCAAGCTACACCGCAGGTGGAATGCTGGTGCGGGTCTCTATGGTGGAAGTCTTGAGACAGGAGCTGGAACCTGGAAGACAATCACAGGAGAGAGACAAACAGGAACTAGGTTTGACAACCAAAGCACTGACGCCTTCCTTGCTCAGGCACAGTGTATTTATACCTGCAGCAAGGAAGGGATTGGCTAGGCAATTATGCAGATTAACAATACTGACAACAGATTGGAGGAAATGATCAGCTGACAGAATCCAAGATGGCTGCGCCCATGCAGACACTTGGAGGGAAGTTTGGTTTGTAATCCATGTGGTAATGAAAACAGTAATGGCGGCGCCGGCCACTGGAGACAGGAGACGCCAGGCTGACAAGTGCACATCCAACCACGCGGACACAGCGGAGGCCGCGGCTGACGTAATCGCCACTCTGACACTCTGCATGCAGAAGCTCAGGGACGGCGGCGGAGGCCGCGGGAGACGCCATGCCAGATGTAATAAGGCGTTACTGTGACAGCGTCTCAGAGAGACAGGAGAGGATGCAGGAATGTGAACATTAGGATAACAGATGGGATCCGGTCCTGGAGCGCTGAGCCAGCCTTAGGAGGCATCTGATGGGTAAGAAATGGCGTCCAGATACCCGGATCGTGACATAATGTACTGAATTATACTGAGCACCACACAATGCAGCACAAGACAATGAGCAGTGATACTGAGCACTGATGAGGATACTAGAACTGACACTGAGCAGCAAGATGCAGCACTGGACTATTAGTAATATACTGTAATATACTGAGCACCACACAATGCAGCACAAGACAATGAGCAGTGATACTGAGCACTGATAAGGATGATACTGAGTACTGACACTGAGCAGCAAGATGCAGCACTGGACTATTAGTAATGTACTGTAATATACTGAGCACCACACAATGCAGCACAAGACAATGAGCAGTGATACTGAGCACTGATGAGGATACTAGAACTGACACTGAGCAGCAAGATGCAGCACTGGACTATTAGTAATGTACTGTAATATACTGAGCACCACACAATGCAGCACAAGACAATGAGCAGTGATACTGAGCACTGATAAGGATGATACTGAGAACTGACACTGAGCAGCAAGATGCAGCCCTGGACTATTAGTAATGTACTGTAATATACTGAGCACCACACAATGCAGCACACGACAATGAGCAGTGATACTGAGCACTGATGAGGATACTAGAACTGACACTGAGCAGCAAGATGCAGCACTGGACTATTATTAATGTACTGTAATATACTGAGCACCACACAATGCAGCACAAGACAATGAGCAGTGATACTGAGCACTGATGAGAATACTAGAACTGACACTGAGCAGTAAGATGCAGCCCTGGACTATTAGTAAAGGAGGTCATTCCGAGTTATTCGCTCGCAAGGCGATTTTAGCAGAGTTGCTTACGCTAAGCCGCCGCCTACTGGGAGTGAATCTTAGCATCTTATAATTGCGAACGAAGTAATCGCAATATTGCGATTACACACTTCGTAGCAGTTTCTGAGTAGCTTCAGACTTACTCGGCATCTGCGATCAGTTCAGTGCTTGTCGTTCCTGGTTTGACGTCACAAACACACCCAGCGTTCGCCCAGACACTCCTCCGTTTCTCCGGCCACTCCTGCGTTTTTTCCGGAAACGGTAGCGTTTTTTCCCACACACCCATAAAACGGCCTGTTTCCGCCCAGTAAAACCCATTTCCTGTCAATCACATTACGATCGACAGACCGATGAAAAAGCCGTGAGTAAAATTACAAAGTGCATAGCAAATTTACTTGGCGCAGTCGCAGTGCGGACATTGCGCATGCGCATTAAGCAGAAAATCGCTGCGATGCGAAGATTTTTACCTAGCGAACAACTCGGAATGAGGGCCAATGTACTGTAGTATACTGAGCACCACACAATGCAGCACAAGACAATGAGCAGTGATACTGAGCACTGATAAGGATGATACTGAGAACTGACACTGAGCAGCAAGATGCAGCACTGGACTATTAGTAATGTACTGTAATATACTGAGCACCACACAATGCAGCACAAGACAATGAGCAGTGATACTGAGCACTAATGAGGATACTAGAACTGACACTGAGCAGCAAGATGCAGCCCTGGACTATTAGTAATGTACTGTAATATACTGAGCACCACACAATGCAGCACAAGACAATGAGCAGTGATACTGAGCACTGATGAGGATACTAGAACTGACACTGAGCAGCAAGATGCAGCCCTGGACTATTAGTAATGTACTGTAGTATACTGAGCACCACACAATGTAGCACAAGACAATGAGCAGTGATACTGAGCACTGATGAGGATACTAGAACTGACACTGGGCAGCAAGATGCAGCACTGGACTATTAGTAATGTACTGTAATATACTGAGCACCACACAATGTAGCACAAGACAATGAGCAGTGATACTGAGCACTGATAAGGATGATACTGAGAACTGACACTGAGCAGCAAGATGCAGCCCTGGACTATTAGTAATGTACTGTAATATACTGAGCACCACACAATGCAACACAAGACAATGAGCAGTGATACTGAGCACTGATAAGGATGATACTAGAACTGACACTGAGCAGCAAGATGCAGCCCTGGACTATTAGTAATGTACTGTAATATACTGAGCACCACACAATGCAGCACAATACAATGAGCAGTGATACTGAGCACTGATGAGGATACTAGAACTGACACTGAGCAGCAAGATGCAGCACTGGACTATTAGTAATGTACTGTAGTATACTGAGCACCACACAATGCAGCACAAGACAATGAGCAGTGATACTGAGCACTGATGAGGATACTAGAACTGACACTGAGCAGTAAGATGCAGCACTGGACTATTAGTAATGTACTGTAGTATACTGAGCACCACACAATGCAGCACAAGACAATGAGCAGTGATACTGAGCACTGATGAGGATACTAGAACTGACACTGAGCAGCAAGATGCAGCCCTGGATTATTAGTAATGTACTGTAGTATACTGAGCACCACACAATGCAGCACAAGACAATGAGCAGTGATACTGAGCACTGATAAGGATACTAGAACTGACACTGAGAGCAAGATGCAGCACTGGACTATTGTACTGTAGTATATTGAGCACCACACAATGCAGCACAAGACAATGAGCAGTGATACTGAGCACTGATGAGGATGATACTGAGAACTGACACTGAGCAGCAAGATGTAGCACTGGACTATTAGTAATGTACTGTAATATACTGAGCACCACACAATGCAGCACAAGACAATGAGCAGTGATACTGAGCACTGATGAGGATACTAGAACTGACACTGAGCAGCAAGATGCAGCACTGGACTATTAGTAATATACTGTAATATACTGAGCACCACACAATGCAGCACAAGACAATGAGCAGTGATACTGAGCACTGATAAGGATGATACTGAGTACTGACACTGAGCAGCAAGATGCAGCACTGGACTATTAGTAATGTACTGTAGTATACTGAGCACCACACAATGCAGCACAAGACAATGAGCAGTGATACTGAGCACTGATGAGAATACTAGAACTGACACTGAGCAGCAAGATGCAGCCCTGGACTATTAGTAATGTACTGTAGTATACTGAGCACCACACAATGTAGCACAAGACAATGAGCAGTGATACTGAGCACTGATGAGGATACTAGAACTGACACTGGGCAGCAAGATGCAGCACTGGACTATTAGTAATGTACTGTAATATACTGAGCACCACACAATGTAGCACAAGACAATGAGCAGTGATACTGAGCACTGATAAGGATGATACTGAGAACTGACACTGAGCAGCAAGATGCAGCCCTGGACTATTAGTAATGTACTGTAATATACTGAGCACCACACAATGCAACACAAGACAATGAGCAGTGATACTGAGCACTGATAAGGATGATACTAGAACTGACACTGAGCAGCAAGATGCAGCCCTGGACTATTAGTAATGTACTGTAATATACTGAGCACCACACAATGCAGCACAATACAATGAGCAGTGATACTGAGCACTGATGAGGATACTAGAACTGACACTGAGCAGCAAGATGCAGCACTGGACTATTAGTAATGTACTGTAGTATACTGAGCACCACACAATGCAGCACAAGACAATGAGCAGTGATACTGAGCACTGATGAGGATACTAGAACTGACACTGAGCAGTAAGATGCAGCACTGGACTATTAGTAATGTACTGTAGTATACTGAGCACCACACAATGCAGCACAAGACAATGAGCAGTGATACTGAGCACTGATGAGGATACTAGAACTGACACTGAGCAGCAAGATGCAGCCCTGGATTATTAGTAATGTACTGTAGTATACTGAGCACCACACAATGCAGCACAAGACAATGAGCAGTGATACTGAGCACTGATAAGGATACTAGAACTGACACTGAGAGCAAGATGCAGCACTGGACTATTGTACTGTAGTATATTGAGCACCACACAATGCAGCACAAGACAATGAGCAGTGATACTGAGCACTGATGAGGATGATACTGAGAACTGACACTGAGCAGCAAGATGTAGCACTGGACTATTAGTAATGTACTGTAATATACTGAGCACCACACAATGCAGCACAAGACAATGAGCAGTGATACTGAGCACTGATGAGAATACTAGAACTGACACTGAGCAGTAAGATGCAGCCCTGGACTATTAGTAAAGGAGGTCATTCCGAGTTATTCGCTCGCAAGGCGATTTTAGCAGAGTTGCTTACGCTAAGCCGCCGCCTACTGGGAGTGAATCTTAGCATCTTATAATTGCGAACGAAGTAATCGCAATATTGCGATTACACACTTCGTAGCAGTTTCTGAGTAGCTTCAGACTTACTCGGCATCTGCGATCAGTTCAGTGCTTGTCGTTCCTGGTTTGACGTCACAAACACACCCAGCGTTCGCCCAGACACTCCTCCGTTTCTCCGGCCACTCCTGCGTTTTTTCCGGAAACGGTAGCGTTTTTTCCCACACACCCATAAAACGGCCTGTTTCCGCCCAGTAAAACCCATTTCCTGTCAATCACATTACGATCGACAGACCGATGAAAAAGCCGTGAGTAAAATTACAAAGTGCATAGCAAATTTACTTGGCGCAGTCGCAGTACGGACATTGCGCATGCGCATTAAGCAGAAAATCGCTGCGATGCGAAGATTTTTACCGAGCGAACAACTCGGAATGAGGGCCAATGTACTGTAGTATAATGAGCACCACACAATGCAGCACAAGACAATGAGCAGTGATACTGAGCACTGATAAGGATGATACTAGAACTGACACTGAGCAGCAAGATGCAGCACTGGACTATTGTACTGTAGTATACTGAGCACCACACAATGCAGCACAAGACAATGAGCAGTGATACTGAGCACTGATAAGGATGATACTAGAACTGACACTGAGCAGCAAGATGCAGCCCTGGACTATTAGTAATGTACTGAATTATACTGAGCACCACACAATGCAGCACAAGACAATGAGCAGTGATACTGAGCACTGATGAGGATACTAGAACTGACACTGAGCAGTAAGATGGAGCCCTGGACTATTAGTAATGTACTGTAGTATACTGAGCACCACACAATGCAGCACAAGACAATGAGCAGTGATACTGAGCACTGATAAGGATACTAGAACTGACACTGAGCAGCAAGATGCAGCACTGGACAATTAGTATTGTACTGTAGTATACTGAGCACCACACAATGTAGCACAAGACAATGAGCAGTGATACTGAGCACTGATAAGAATGATACTGAGAACTGACACTGAGCAGTAAGATGTAGCACTGGACTATCAGTAATGTACTGAATTATACTGAGCACCACTCAATGCAGCACAAGACAATGAGCAGTGATACTGAGCACTGATGAGGATACTAGAACTGACACTGAGCAGCAAGATGCAGCACTGGACTATTAGTAATATACTGTAATATACTGAGCACCACACAATGCAGCACAAGACAATGAGCAGTAATACTAAGCACTGATAAGGATGATACTGAGTACTGACACTGAGCAGCAAGATGCAGCACTGGACTATTAGTAATGTACTGTAATATACTGAGCACCACACAATGCAGCACAAGACAATGAGCAGTGATACTGAGCACTGATGAGGATACTAGAACTGACACTGAGCAGTAAGATGCAGCCCTGGACTATTAGTAATGTACTGTAATATACTGAGCACCACACAATGCAGCACAAGACAATGAGCAGTGATACTGAGCACTGATGAGGATACTAGAACTGACACTGAGCAGCAAGATGCAGCACTGGACTATTAGTAATGTACTGTAATATACTGAGCACCACACAATGCAGCACAAGACAATGAGCAGTGATACTGAGCACTGATAAGGATGATACTGAGAACTGACACTGAGCAGCAAGATGCAGCCCTGGACTATTAGTAATGTACTGTAATATACTGAGCACCACACAATGCAGCACAAGACAATGAGCAGTGATACTGAGCACTGATGAGGATACTAGAACTGACACTGAGCAGCAAGATGCAGCACTGGACTATTAGTAATGTACTGTAATATACTGAGCACCACACAATGCAGCACAAGACAATGAGCAGTGATACTGAGCACTGATGAGGATACTAGAACTGACACTGACCAGCAAGATGCAGCACTGGACTATTAGTAATGTACTGTAATATACTGAGCCCCACACAATGCAGCACAAGACAATGAGCAGTGATACTGAGCACTGATGCGGATACTAGAACTGACACTGAGCAGCAAGATGCAGCCCTGGACTATTAGTAATGTACTGTAATATACTGAGCACCACACAATGCAGCACAAGACAATGAGCAGTGATACTGAGCACTGATGGGGATACTAGAACTGACACTGAGCAGCAAGATGCAGCACTGGACTCTTAGTAATGTACTGTAATATACTGAGCACCACACAATGCAGCACAAGACAATGAGCAGTGATACTGAGCACTGATGGGGATACTAGAACTGACACTGAGCAGCAAGATGCAGCACTGGACTATTGTACTGTAGTATACTGAGCACCACACAATGCAGCACAAGACAATGAGCAGTGATACTGAGCACTGATAAGGATGATACTAGAACTGACACTGAGCAGCAAGATGCAGCACTGGACTATTAGTAATGTACTGTAATATACTGAGCACCACACAATGTAGCACAAGACAATGAGCAGTGATACTGAGCACTGATAAGGATGATACTGAGAACTGACACTGAGCAGCAAGATGCAGCCCTGGACTATTAGTAATGTACTGTAATATACTGAGCACCACACAATGCAGCACAATACAATGAGCAGTGATACTGAGCACTGATGAGGATACTAGAACTGACACTGAGCAGTAAGATGCAGCACTGGACTATTAGTAATGTACTGTAGTATACTGAGCACCACACAATGCAGCACAAGACAATGAGCAGTGATACTGAGCACTGATGAGGATACTAGAACTGACACTGAGCAGCAAGATGCAGCCCTGGACTATTAGTAATGTACTGTAGTATACTGAGCACCACACAATGCAGCACAAGACAATGAGCAGTGATACTGAGCACTGATAAGGATACTAGAACTGACACTGAGCAGCAAGATGCAGCACTGGACTATTGTACTGTAGTATACTGAGCACCACACAATGCAGCACAAGACAATGAGCAGTGATACTGAGCACTGATGAGGATGATACTGAGAACTGACACTGAGCAGCAAGATGTAGCACTGGACTATTAGTAATGTACTGTAATATACTGAGCACCACACAATGCAGCACAAGACAATGAGCAGTGATACTGAGCACTGATGAGAATACTAGAACTGACACTGAGCAGTAAGATGCAGCCCTGGACTATTAGTAAAGGAGGTCATTCCGAGTTATTCGCTCGCAAGGCGATTTTAGCAGAGTTGCTTACGCTAAGCCGCCGCCTACTGGGAGTGAATCTTAGCATCTTATAATTGCGAACGAAGTAATCGCAATATTGCGATTACACACTTCGTAGCAGTTTCTGAGTAGCTTCAGACTTACTCGGCATCTGCGATCAGTTCAGTGCTTGTCGTTTATGGTTTGACGTCACAAACACACCCAGCGTTCGCCCAGACACTCCTCCGTTTCTCCGGCCACTCCTGCGTTTTTTCCGGAAACGGTAGCGTTTTTTCCCACACGCCCATAAAACGGCCTGTTTCCGCCCAGTAAAACCCATTTCCTGTCAATCACATTACGATCGCCAGACCGATGAAAAAGCCGTGAGTAAAATTACAAAGTGCATAGCAAATTTACTTGGCGCAGTCGCAGTGCGGACATTGCGCATGCGCATTAAGCAGAAAATCGCTGTGATGCGAAGATTTTTACCGAGCGAACAACTCGGAATGAGGGCCAATGTACTGTAGTATACTGAGCACCACACAATGCAGCACAAGACAATGAGCAGTGATACTGAGCACTGATAAGGATGATACTAGAACTGACACTGAGCAGCAAGATGCAGCCCTGGACTATTGTACTGTACTGAATTATACTGAGCACCACACAATGCAGCACAAGACAATGAGCAGTGATACTGAGCGCTGATGAGGATACTAGAACTGACATTGAGCAGCAAGATGCAGCCCTGGACTATTAGTAATGTACTGTAGTATACTGAGCACCACACAATGCAGCACAAGACAATGAGCAGTGATACTGAGCACTGATGGGGATACTAGAACTGACACTGAGCAGCAAGATGCAGCCCTGGACTATTAGTAATGTACTGTAATATACTGAGCACCACACAATGCAGCACAAGACAATGAGCAGTGATACTGAGCACTGATGGGGATACTAGAACTGACACTGAGCAGTAAGATGCAGCCCTGGACTATTAGTAATGTACTGTAATATACTGAGCACCACACAATGCAGCACAAGACAATGAGCAGTGATACTGAGCACTGATGGGGATACTATAACTGACACTGAGCAGCAAGATGCAGCCCTGGACTATTAGTAATGTACTGTAGTATACTGAGCACCACACAATGCAGCACAAGACAATGAGCAGTGATACTGAGCACTGATAAGGATGATACTGAGAACTGACACTGAGCAGCAAGATGCAGCCCTGGACTATTAGTAATGTACTGTAGTATACTGAGCACCACACAATGCAGCACAAGACAATGAGCAGTGGTACTGAGCACTGATGAGAATACTAGAACTGACACTGAGCAGCAAGATGTAGCACTGGACTATTAGTAATATACTGTAGTATACTGAGCACCACATAATGCAGCACAAGACAATGAGCAGAGATACTGAGCACTGATAAGGATGATACTGAGAACTGACACTGGGCAGTAAGATGCAGCCCTGGACTATTAGTAATGTACTGAAATATACTGAGCACCACACAATGCAGCACAAGACAATGAGCAGTGATACTGAGCACTGATGAGGATACTAGAACTGACACTGGGCAGCAAGATGCAGCCCTGGACTATTAGTAATGTACTGAAATATACTGAGCACCACTAGAGATGAGCGCCGGAAATTTTTCGGGTTTTGTGTTTTGGTTTTGGGTTCGGTTCCGCGGCCGTGTTTTGGGTTCGACCGCGTTTTGGCAAAACCTCACCGAATTTTTTTTGTCGGATTCGGGTGTGTTTTGGATTCGGGTGTTTTTTTAAAAAAACCCTAAAAAACAGCTTAAATCATAGAATTTGGGGGTAATTTTGATCCCAAAGTATTATTAACCTCAAAAAACATAATTTACACTCATTTTCAGCCTATTCTGAACACATCACACCTCACAATATTATTTTTAGTCCTAAAATTTGCACCGAGGTCGCTGTGTGAGTAAGATAAGCGACCCTAGTGGCCGACACAAACACCGGGCCCATCTAGGAGTGGCACTGCAGTGTCACGCAGGATGGCCCTTCCAAAAAACCCTCCCCAAACAGCACATGACGCAAAGAAAAAAAGAGGCGCAATGAGGTAGCTGTGTGAGTAAGATTAGCGACCCTAGTGGCCGACACAAACACCGGGCCCATCTAGGAGTGGCACTGCAGTGTCACGCAGGATGTCCCTTCCAAAAAACCCTCCCCAATCAGCACATGATGCAAAGAAAAAGAAAAGAAAAAAGAGGTGCAAGATGGAATTATCCTTGGGCCCTCCCACCCACCCTTATGTTGTATAAACAAAACAGGACATGCACACTTTAACCAACCCATCATTTCAGTGACAGGGTCTGCCACACGACTGTGACTGATATGACGGGTTGGTTTGGACCCCCCCCAAAAAAGAAGCAATTAATCTCTCCTTGCACAAACTGGCTCTACAGAGGCAAGATGTCCACCTCATCTTCACCCTCCGATATATCACCGTGTACATCCCCCTCCTCACAGATTATCAATTCGTCCCCACTGGAATCCACCATCTCAGCTCCCTGTGTACTTTGTGGAGGCAATTGCTGCTGGTCAATGTCTCCGCGGAGGAATTGATTATAATTCATTTTAATGAACATCATCTTCTCCACATTTTCTGGATGTAACCTCGTACGCCGATTGCTGACAAGGTGAGCGGCGGCACTAAACACTCTTTCGGAGTACACACTTGTGGGAGGGCAACTTAGGTAGAATAAAGCCAGTTTGTGCAAGGGCCTCCAAATTGCCTCTTTTTCCTGCCAGTATAAGTACGGACTGTGTGACGTGCCTACTTGGATGCGGTCACTCATATAATCCTCCACCATTCTATCAATGTTGAGAGAATCATATGCAGTGACAGTAGACGACATGTCCGTAATCGTTGTCAGGTCCTTCAGTCCGGACCAGATGTCAGCATCAGCAGTCGCTCCAGACTGCCCTGCATCACCGCCAGCGGGTGGGCTCGGAATTCTGAGCCTTTTCCTCGCACCCCCAGTTGCGGGAGAATGTGAAGGAGGAGATGTTGACAGGTCGCGTTCCGCTTGACTTGACAATTTTGTCACCAGCAGGTCTTTCAACCCCAGCAGACCTGTGTCTGCCGGAAAGAGAGATCCAAGGTAGGCTTTAAATCTAGGATCGAGCACGGTGGCCAAAATGTAGTGCTCTGATTTCAACAGATTGACCACCCGTGAATCCTTGTTAAGCGAATTAAGGGCTGCATCCACAAGTCCCACATGCCTAGCGGAATCGCTCCGTGTTAGCTCCTTCTTCAATGCCTCCAGCTTCTTCTGCAAAAGCCTGATGAGGGGAATGACCTGACTCAGGCTGGCAGTGTCTGAACTGACTTCACGTGTGGCAAGTTCAAAGGGCATCAGAACCTTGCACAACGTTGAAATCATTCTCCACTGCACTTGAGACAGGTGCATTCCATCTCCTATATCGTGCTCAATTGTATAGGCTTGAATGGCCTTTTGCTGCTCCTCCAACCTCTGAAGCATATAGAGGGTTGAATTCCACCTCGTTACCACTTCTTGCTTCAGATGATGGCAGGGCAGGTTCAGTAGTTTTTGGTGGTGCTCCAGTCTTCTGTACGTGGTGCCTGTACGCCGAAAGTGTCCCGCAATTTTTCTGGCCACCGACAGCATCTCTTGCACGCCCCTGTCGTTTTTTAAAAAATTCTGCACCACCAAATTCAAGGTATGTGCAAAACATGGGACGTGCTGGAATTTGCCCATATTTAATGCACACACAATATTGCTGGCGTTGTCCGATGCCACAAATCCACAGGAGAGTCCAATTGGGGTAAGCCATTCCGCGATGATCTTCCTCAGTTGCCGTAAGAGGTTTTCAGCTGTGTGCGTATTCTGGAAAGCGGTGATACAAAGCGTAGCCTGCCTAGGAAAGAGTTGGCGTTTGCGAGATGCTGCTACTGGTGCCGCCGCTGCTGTTCTTGCGGCGGGAGTCCATACATCTACCCAGTGGGCTGTCACAGTCATATAGTCCTGACCCTGCCCTGCTCCACTTGTCCACATGTCCGTGGTTAAGTGGACATTGGGTACAACTGCATTTTTTAGGACACTGGTGAGTCTTTTTCTGACGTCCGTGTACATTCTCGGTATCGCCTGCCTAGAGAAGTGGAACCTAGATGGTATTTGGTAACGGGGGCACACTGCCTCAATAAATTGTCTAGTTCCCTGTGAACTAACGGCGGATACCGGACGCACGTCTAACACCAACATAGTTGTCAAGGACTCAGTTATCCGCTTTGCAGTAGGATGACTGCTGTGATATTTCATCTTCCTCGCAAAGGACTGTTGAACAGTCAATTGCTTACTGGAAGTAGTACAAGTGGGCTTACGACTTCCCCTCTGGGATGACCATCGACTCCCAGCGGCAACAACAGCAGCGCCAGCAGCAGTAGGCGTTACACGCAAGGATGCATCGGAGGAATCCCAGGCAGGAAAGGACTCGTCAGACTTGCCAGTGACATGGCCTGCAGGACTATTGGCATTCCTGGGGAAGGAGGAAATTGACACTGAGGGAGTTGGTGGGGTGGTTTGCGTGAGCTTGGTTACAAGAGGAAGGGATTTACTGGTCAGTGGACTGCTTCCGCTGTCACCCAAAGTTTTTGAACTTGTCACTGACTTATTATGAATGCGCTGCAGGTGACGTATAAGGGAGGATGTTCCGAGGTGGTTAACGTCCTTACCCCTACTTATTACAGCTTGACAAAGGGAACACACGGCTTGACACCTGTTGTCCGCATTTCTGGTGAAATACCTCCACACCGAAGAGCTGATTTTTTTGGTATTTTCACCTGGCATGTCAACGGCCATATTCCTCCCACGGACAACAGGTGTCTCCCCGGGTGCCTGACTTAAACAAACCACCTCACCATCAGAATCCTCCTGGTCAATTTCCTCCCCAGCGCCAGCAACACCCATATCCTCCTCATCCTGGTGTACTTCAACACTGACATCTTCAATCTGACTATCAGGAACTGGACTGCGGGTGCTCCTTCCAGCACTTGCAGGGGGCATGCAAATAGTGGAAGGCGCATGCTCTTCACGTCCAGTGTTGGGAAGGTCAGGCATCGCAACCGACACAATTGGACTCTCCTTGTGGATTTGGGATTTCAAAGAACGCACAGTTCTTTGCGGTGCTTTTGCCAGCTTGAGTCTTTTCAGTTTTCTAGCGAGAGGCTGAGTGCTTCCATCCTCATGTGAAGCTGAACCACTAGCCATGAACATAGGCCAGGGCCTCAGCCGTTCCTTGCCACTCCGTGTGGTAAATGGCATATTGGCAAGTTTACGCTTCTCCTCCGACAATTTTATTTTAGGTTTTGGAGTCCTTTTTTTTCTGATATTTGGTGTTTTGGATTTGACATGCTCTGTACTATGACATTGGGCATCGGCCTTGGCAGACGACGTTGCTGGCATTTCATCGTCTCGGCCATGACTAGTGGCAGCAGCTTCAGCACGAGGTGGAAGTGGATCTTGATCTTTCCCTAATTTTGGAACCTCAACTTTTTTGTTCTCCATATTTTATAGGCAGAACTAAAAGGCACCTCAGGTACACAATGGAGATGGATGGATTGGATACTAGTATACAATTATGGACGGACTGCCACGGTTAGGTGGTATAAAAAAACCACGGTTAGGTGGTATATATTATAATAATAATACAATTATGGATGGACGGACTGCCTGCCGACTGCCGACACAGAGGTAGCCACAGCCGTGAACTACCGCACTGTACACTGGTTGATAAAGAGATAGTAGTATACTCGTAACAACTAGTATGACACTATGACGACGGTATAAAGAATGAAAAAAAAACCACGGTTAGGTGGTATATATTATAATAATAATACAATTATGGATGGACGGACTGCCTGCCGACTGCCGACACAGAGGTAGCCACAGCCGTGAACTACCGCACTGTACACTGGTTGATAAAGAGATAGTAGTATACTCGTAACAACTAGTATGACACTATGACGACGGTATAAAGAATGAAAAAAAAACCACGGTTAGGTGGTATATATTATAATAATAATACAATTATGGATGGACGGACTGCCTGCCGACTGCCGACACAGAGGTAGCCACAGCCGTGAACTACCGCACTGTACACTGGTTGATAAAGAGATAGTAGTATACTCGTAACAACTAGTATGACACTATGACGACGGTATAAAGAATGAAAAAAAAACCACGGTTAGGTGGTATATATTATAATAATAATACAATTATGGATGGACGGACTGCCTGCCGACTGCCGACACAGAGGTAGCCACAGCCGTGAACTACCGCACTGTACACTGGTTGATAAAGAGATAGTAGTATACTCGTAACAACTAGTATGACACTATGACGACGGTATAAAGAATGCAAAAAAAACCACAGTTAGGTGGTATATATTATAATAATAATACAATTATGGATGGACGGACTGCCTGCCGACTGCCGACACAGAGGTAGCCACAGCCGTGAACTACCGCACTGTACACTGGTTGATAAAGAGATAGTAGTATACTCGTAACAACTAGTATGACACTATGACGGTATAAAGAATGAAAAAAAAACCACGGTTAGGTGGTATATATTATAATAATAATACAATTATGGATGGACGGACTGCCTGCCGACTGCCGACACAGAGGTAGCCACAGCCGTGAACTACCGCACTGTACACTGGTTGATAAAGAGATAGTAGTATACTCGTAACAATTAGGATGACACTATGACGGTATAAAGAATGAAAAAAAAACCACGGTTAGGTGGTAGGTATATAATAATAAATAATACAATTCTGGTCGGACGGACTGCCTGCCGTGTGCCGACACAGAGGTAGCCACAGCCGTGAACTACCGCACTGTACACTGGTTGATAAAGAGATAGTAGTATACTCGTAACAATTAGGATGACACTATGACGGTATAAAGAATGAAAAAAAAACCACGGTTAGGTGGTAGGTATATAATAATAAATAATACAATTCTGGTCGGACGGACTGCCTGCCGTGTGCCGACACAGAGGTAGCCACAGCCGTGAACTACCGCACTGTACACTGGTTGATAAAGAGATAGTAGTATACTCGTAACAATTAGGATGACACTATGACGGTATAAAGAATGAAAAAAAAACCACGGTTAGGTGGTAGGTATATAATAATAAATAATACAATTCTGGTCGGACGGACTGCCTGCCGTGTGCCGACACAGAGGTAGCCACAGCCGTGAACTACCGCACTGTACACTGGTTGATAAAGAGATAGTAGTATACTCGTAACAATTAGGATGACACTATGACGGTATAAAGAATGAAAAAAAAACCACGGTTAGGTGGTAGGTATATAATAATAAATAATACAATTCTGGTCGGACGGACTGCCTGCCGTGTGCCGACACAGAGGTAGCCACAGCCGTGAACTACCGCACTGTACACTGGTTGATAAAGAGATAGTAGTATACTCGTAACAATTAGGATGACACTATGACGGTATAAAGAATGAAAAAAAAACCACGGTTAGGTGGTAGGTATATAATAATAAATAATACAATTCTGGTCGGACGGACTGCCTGCCGTGTGCCGACACAGAGGTAGCCACAGCCGTGAACTACCGCACTGTACACTGGTTGATAAAGAGATAGTAGTATACTCGTAACAATTAGGATGACACTATGACGGTATAAAGAATGAAAAAAAAACCACGGTTAGGTGGTAGGTATATAATAATAAATAATACAATTCTGGTCGGACGGACTGCCTGCCGTGTGCCGACACAGAGGTAGCCACAGCCGTGAACTACCGCACTGTACTGTGTCTGCTGCTAATATAGACTGGTTGATATTTAAAGAGATATTAGTAGTATACAACAATACTATACTGGTGGTCAGGCACTGGTCACCACTCCTGCAGCAAAAGTGTGCACTGTTAATTAATATAATTGTACTCCTGGCTCCTGCTAACAACCTGCAGTGCTCCCCAGTCTCCCCCACAATTAATTATAAGCTTTTAATTTATACATTGATGACTGTGCAGCACACTGGGCTGAGCTGAGTGCACACAGACTGAGTCACACTGTGTGACTGACTGTGCTGTGTATCGTTTTTTTTTTCAGGCAGAGAACGGATATAGCAGAGAGAAGTGAACGGATATATTATATTAAATAAAAGTTAACTAGCAACTGCACTGGTCACTGACTGTGGTAAACTAACTCTGTCTGCGACTCTGCACAATCTCTCTCTATCTAATCTATCTATCTCTATTCTAATGGAGAGGACGCCAGACACGTCCTCTCCCTATCAATCTCAATGCACGAGTGAAAATGGCGGCGACGCGCGGCTCCTTATATAGAATCCGAGTCTCGCGATAGAATCCGAGCCTCGCGAGAATCCGACAGCGTCATGATGACGTTCGGGCGCGCTCGGGTTAACCGAGCAAGGCGGGAAGATCCGAGTCGCTCGGACCCGTGGAAAAAAAAGTGAAGTTCGTGCGGGTTCGGATTCAAAGAAACCGAACCCGCTCATCTCTAAGCACCACACAATGCAGCACAAGACAATGAGCAGTGATACTGAGCACTGATGAGAATACTAGAACTGACACTGAGCAGTAAGATGTAGCACTGGACTATTAGTAATGTACTGTAACATACTGAGCACCACACAATGCAGCACAAGACAATGAGCAGTGATACTGAGCACTGATGAGGATACAAGAACTGACACTGGGCAGCAAGATGCAGCCCTGGACTATTAGTAATGTACTGAAATATACTGAGCACCACACAATGCAGCACAAGACAATGAGCAGTGATACTGAGCACTGATGAGAATACTAGAACTGACACTGAGCAGTAAGATGCAGCACTGGACTATTAGTAATGTACTGTAGTATACTGAGCACCACACAATGTAGCACAAGACAATGAGCAGTGATACTGAGCACTGATGCGGACTAGAACTGACATTGAGCAACATGATGCAGCCCTGGACTATTAATAATGTACTGTAGTATACTGAGCACCACACAATGCAGCACAAGACAATGAGCAGTGATACTGAGCACTGATGAGGATTATACTGAGAAGAACTGACACTGAGCAGCAAGATGCAGCACTGGACTATTAGTAATGTACTGAAATATACTGAGCACCACACAATGTAGCACAAGACAATGAGCAGTGATACTGAGCACTGATGAGGATACTAGAACTGACACTGAGCAGGAGAGACACACAACTAGAAGTATTACTGAGCAGCAATAAGTTATCAGTAAGCACTGATACTGAGCACTGATATTGAGATTTCCACTGAGAGAACGTAGCCACGTCCTCTCCGCTCTGTCTACAATGCACAAGTGAATACGGCGGCGACGCGCAGCTCTTTATATGGAATCTGAATCTCGCGAGAATCCGACAGCGGGATGATAACGTTTTGCCTCATTCGGGTTTTCCAAGTCGGGCAGGAAGAACCGAAGTTGCCTCGGACCCGTGTAAACCACGTGGAGTTCGGGGGGGTTAGGTTCTCGGAGAACCGAACCCACTCATCTCTACTTCCTATGTTTTGTAAATAGACCCATTCTCTCATTACCTATAAAATCTATGGCCACAGTTATGCTATAAGTGGATTTATATGTCCAGAACATTTACTGTGTTTGTGCCATTACTTATACAGACATTTTTATTTCCTATTGAAAGCAGCACTCTATGAGAAACCTTCATTACACAGATCCCACTGGAGAAGAGATGACCTTCAATGAGAGAGGAGATCTGCCCTCCAAGTGGTTAATGGAAAATTGGGTTATATATAAAACTAATACATCATATGAATTTGTTATAAAGCCTGTGACCATCTTTGACGAATCACAAGATGACCAGTTTTATAATATAAAAGCAGGAGAAATCACGTGGAAAAATGGCATGGTAAGAGATGATGAAATTCAGTATATCATATACAGTAGGAATGCAGTTGGTGTATTATACATGCAGATGTGCCGTACTATCCCTTTATACCAGGACACATGAATCACACATATTCTGTCGCTGGCTGACTTCAAACTTGCATTTCACCTGGTATTACTCAGCTAGAGAATCTGTGTGTTTCATGTGTGCCCCAGTTACACGGTATGTATGGTAAGCCTAGATACATGACATCTGGCAACAAATTTGTTACACAAAGAAAAACATCATTAACTTCTGTGTAATGAATTATTTTGACTGGACATGGAATATCTTCCTAGCCGAGATTAGTGAGAGAAAATAGTAAATTTGCTAAAGGGATTTTTCAGAGAGCCTCTTGGTGCAGCATAGTGTGATAGGGCAAACAGTAGGTGCCACCTTTATGGCAAACTGATGAAGGCACACTGTGCAGATATAAAACACATGATCATATTATTAGTCATCTCAAGCACTTTGAGTTTCATGAAGCACTGAAGTTAGGTTCCCAAAATTTGTTAGACAACAAAGAATATACAAGAACATTGTGATTAAATCAATTTTATATTATTATTATTATTATTATTATTATTAGTAGTAGTAGTAGTAGGAGTAGGAGTTGTAGTAGTAAGTAATAGTAGTAGTAGTAGTAGTAGTATTAGTGATAGTGGTAGAATTAGTTTTAGTTGTTGTGGAAGTGTTGGTAGTAATAGGTAGTAGTAGTAGTTGTTGTAGTAGTAGTAGTAGTAGTTGTTGTAGTAGTAGTAGTAGTAGTAGTAGTAGTAGTAGTAGTAGTAGTAGTAGTAGTAGTAGTACTAGTTTTCCATCACCTCTCCCACTTGCGAATGTTACAGATTATTTGGTTTATTTTTAAAGTAGTGTAGTAAAATGTGTACTTTGAACAGATGGTATTACATTAGCATACTATACATACAGAAATAATCTTGTGCCTTAGCAATGACATACTGTCCCCTTCATCCGATACCAAATCACACTGAGTCATTCTAGCCTCTGTAACTTGAATTACATTTGGTTATAGGATGTGTAAAAGGAAATATATGAAGGTAGTGTTTTAACCTTCCTTACTGATTTTTTAATTTGCAAATAGACAATACAGGAGACAAAGTATACGTCTAGAAATAATGTGAAGATATTACTATATCAGTAGGTCTTAATCAGATTACTCATGGATGCTATAACTGCACACAGTTATTTACATTATTAGTTTTATCTTGTCCTGGGATTGGTATTTGTAGCAGCCAAGAGTAGGTTTTAATTGTATGACTTCTGGCAACTCCTTAACTGCTTTAACATGTACATATTGGTTGCTTGTTACTGTTATGAAGTCTCTTTTTTATATGAATCGCCAAAATCAAGTAATACAACAAAATCATATGAACTTTCTGTATGAGTATTTATGGTCCTCTCTTCTGACATAAGTCAAGACTTGGTTAATGCTTTTAATTCTGAAAATTGAGCTGAATTTGGTGGTAAAGGAGAAATTGAGAAAACGTTGTGTCAACCATACCATGGTTTTTTTGCCCCAGGTTCTGTCTGCCTATCGTCACTGCCATCAAGATAGTAGACTAAATTAGGATTTTGGTATTTTGAACATTGATAAAATGACAACAATGAACATGTCAACATGTGCAGACTGTTCTTATGTTCACAGCTTTGAGATCTGAAATATTAACATACAATCTTGATATTCTGCATGGAGAGATGAGTATATTTTTTTCAGAGCTGAAAAACCTTCAACCATAGTTTTTTTTATAATTAGATCCCATAGATATTAGATTCCTTCATAACTGTGGTAATCCAAAATCAGGTGTGAGGTACAGTATGTGAGTTGTTTGTTTGACCTCAGTAAACCTCAAGCACTATGGAATTCCCCCACAGTGAATTATTTCTTTAAAAATATAAATTTATATAATAGCAAAGTAAAATTGTAAAAAGTAAGATAACAAAAGGGAAAATATTTTTTCCAATTTGGAATTCATTTATAATTAAACAAAATGCCAAAGGGATTTCAATAAAATAAATATTTTTGAAGAATCTTTACTCTTTTCATTGGGGGAATTCATCAGAGTAAACTTATCGAAATCTCCATTATTCTCTATCGTTAATCAAACTGTGTTCAATATTGAATAACTTGGACATTCTGGGATCGCAGATGTTGCTCTGTTAGTCTGTGAAACCTGTCGTGATTAGATAAATCTTTGAATATCAAGGATATTACAATTAAATGCATGTGTCTAGAGAAGTTTACATAACCAAAAACTCATCTCCCCTCCTCATTCTAGGCTCTTGATTTTTCCACTTACTTCACATCCAAAATGTACTCTATACAGATGAGTCCTCCATTATCTTGATTGTTTCAGCACATAGACGGAGGTTTAGTCACGCCGAGGCGATAGCTTATGTTGCTGAGTTTAATCACGGACAGGCGCGTTGAGGCATGACTAGATACTCAGCATGCAATACACATCTCCACCACTGGGTGGCTAATGCTCCACTAATCCAGTACTTTAGTTTGAATAGCGGCGGATTGATCTACAGTACAAGCTCTGGAAAATGGTCAGTGATGACTGTAATTTTAATATAGTCCTGTACTGCATAGTGTACTCATAGATGGTAACCAATGGTCAGACGGAGAGAGTAAAAAAAATGTAAAAAAATTATTCAGACGCAAACGAACATGTTAAAACACTTGTGTATGCAGACGCAACTAATGTGTAAAAGGAATAATGTAGTTCTAATTTCTAACTAAAGTGTGAATTTTTTTTACCCTGACAATCACTTTCATATTCTTTTTTTCCTGTGTAATCCATTGTAAAACGTTCAATGGAAGTGTGCACACAGGTTTCACATAAATCAGGGTTTTTAGTGAACAACTAATTAGCATGAACAGCTAATTAGTACCCTAATAGAATATACTGTACAGAGATAGTAAGAATGATGATTTGGCACCCAGGAACTTAGGGAGGAGCTTTTATCTCTCTCCATTGCAATCTTTCTATGTATAGTGTAGAGAGATAAAAGCTCCTCCCTAAGTTCCTGGGTGCCAAATCACCGTCCTTAGTATCTCTGTACAGTATGTTCTATTATGGTACTAATTAGCTGTTCACTAAAAACCCTGATTTATGTGAAACCTGTGTGCACCTTTCCATTGAATGTTTTACAATATATTACACAGAAAAACAAAATTAATAAAGTGAATGTAAGGGGAAAAAAATATATAGATTGGCACTTTGGGAATCGAAGCCGGGATCCTCAGCATGGGAGGTGGGAGCCTTCACTGATAGCCTACGTCGCTGCATGGAAGATACACAAGTTCATGTGTAAAAGTAATGCAAGCAGTGATTCCTTCCTATTGGTTTTCATTTATGCCATTAGGGGACTCGGCTGCTCATTTAGTGCACTGTACATACTGTAAAGTCAATGAGCTACATTATTCCTTTCACACATTAGTTGCGTCTGCATACACAAGTGTTTTAAAATGTTCATTTTCATCTGTATAAACTATTCACACAGTGATTTGGCATCCAGGAACTTAGGGAGTATCTTTTATCTCTCCCCATTATACTTAATACTATGGGATTTGGACGCTCACATATTCCTAACATCAATAGACCACACTGTATCTGTAACACGTTTGTTTGCATCTGTATATGTTGTACTATTTGCATCTGTACTGTATATACTGTTATATACTTTATGACATACTGTAGCATAATGTAGCGTAATGAGACGCACCAGTAAAGTAGTTCTTACCCTGTAGTTCAGTATTGTATTTTAATGGAGACCACACGCATGCGCATTGGTGATTTTAAAAAGCGACATCTGGTGGATGATCTTAGGTATTACACTCAAAGGTAACACTAAACGCTCTGTGCGCATCCCTTCAACTAGGCGCGCCTCCTTGCGCCCAGGCACGCTGCGTATGCCCGATCGCGACTAATGCCTCAGTCAGCAAAGATAATGGAGGACCTATCTGTACATTAGGACTTCACATCCTACCAGTCCATCAGCAACCTCCTGTCCCTTAACACCCCTCCCTGTCCCTCTTATCAGCTCTAACATCTTTCTTCCTTATAACTAATGATAAATTCATAACCATCATCCATTCCTTCTCACCACCACCTCTCCATTTGACTCACTTCCTCAATATCTCCCTCTCATGAGGCACTGTACCCTATGCCTTCAAGAATACACTCATTTCCCCTATTCTTAAAACCTACCATTGATCCAAACACCCTCTCCATGTACTGACACATTTCTCTCCTCATGTTTCACTACAAACTACTTGAGCATATTCTGTACAACTGCATTACTGCCTTTCTATCCTCCCACTCCCTGCTTGACCCATTCCAGTCTGGATTTTGTCCTGTCTACTCCATTGAAACTGTCATCACAAAGTCTGCAATGACCTTCATGCTGCAACATTTAAGGGACACTGATCTCTGATAATTAATTTTAAACTCTGCTTTTGACAGTGTGGACTACCCTCTTCTGCATATCCTTCACTCTCTTGGTCTGATCTCTGACTGTTCCTTCTCTTTCTCCTCTCATGATGCCACTTTACCTCCACTTTCACTAACTGTTGTTGTCTTTCAAGGTTCTGTTCTTGGTTATTTCCTTTTCTCTATCTATATGTCCTCTTTATGTAAACTCATCAGCTTTTTTGACTACCAATTCCTCTCTATGCTGATGATACTCAAATTTACCTTTTGTCCCCTGACCTCTCCTTCACTCTCCTCCATCATACTATATCTCCAACTCTCTTTATGCTACCTTTTCGTAGATGTCCCAGCACTTTCTTAAACATAACATGACTAAGACTGACCTGATCATCTTTCCACCCTTCCACACAACCTCACCCACCACAATTTCTTTATCTATTAATGGCACCATTGTATCCTCTAGCCTCCAAGTGTGCTGTATTGGAGTAATCTTTAACTCCTTTCTCTACTTCAAACCACAAATGTATCACCTCTCACAAACCTGCCATTTTCATCTGTAAATATTTCCAGGATCAGACCCTTTCTCAACCAGGATGCTACCAAGTCCTTAATTCACTCACTGATCATCTCCAGACTGGAGTACTGTAATCTCCTTCTATCTGGAATCCCTGAAAAATGCCTTTCTCTACTCCAATCTATCCTCAATGCTGTTTCCCAGTTTATCAACCTCATCAAACAAAACTGTCCAACTCATCTCTTCTACAAGCCCATAACTAACATTCCTTCCCTTTCAGAATACAAGTAAAGTTTCTCACGCTACATTACAAAGCTCTTACCCACTCTTCTCCCATTTACATCTCTGAACTTATCTCCCTTTACACTCCCACCTGCACTCTTCACTCCGCTAAGGCACTGCCTACTGATTACTTCCTCCCACTCCAAGCTCCAATATTTTTCTTGTGCCACTCTCTTTCTATGGAATTCTTTGTATCTCCCCCTCAGAATCTCCACCTCTCTACAAAACTTTAAATTGGCTCTCGATACCCAACAACTGCAGCCAAATCTCATCATAACATTCTGTTCCATGCTCACTCATCTGCATCACATCTGTCGGTCTCTCCCCTTTAGAATGTAAGTTTTCATGAGCCGGGTCCTCTTTCCTCATGTGCTTTTCATTCTCTTACTTTAACCATCTTCAACAGCATCAAATCACACAGTTTTCTGACACCATGACACTTAGTTCAGTGTCGGGAGCTGATGCAGATATGTTATTTACCCTGTACTTGTCCTACATTGTCTTTGACAGTAAGTCACTGTTTGCCTGTTTTGCGTATTTTTTTATGTACTCTGTAATTGGGTGTTGTTAATTCCTTGTGATGTCATATAAAGGATAATAATAAATAATAGAAGTAGTTGAAATATGAACCTCTTGATTTGTGTAGTAGGACACTGATAATGATCAACAGAAAGAGGAATAATATGGATAAATTAACACAGTGTAGAATCTTCATACAAGAATGTCTCACGGCGCTAGTACTAAATTTTAAATGTTATATTTATTCTAAAACAAACCTTAATAGTTAATAGGAATACAGATATTAATCAGCTGCTGAATGTTAATTGTGCTAGTGTAAGCATAAAATCAGCGGTTCCCCTTTAAGAAAGGGGGAATTACCAACTAGACAATATAAGAAAAGAACACTCTGCGCTATTTAAGAACCTTTCAGACTCCAAATAAAGTGAATTCACATATATACATAAAAACACCTTTTTATTCTGGATTAATCACATAAATCTCTAAAATTCTTAATCTAATAAAAAAAGCTATCATATGCATATATAAATTCAACAACTCTAATTAATTCTTATTTTCAAAAGCCGGATTTCTATATGCACCTAAAATAAAATATGGATCAGCTCTCATGCGTATATAATAACCACAATATGTGCAATAGGGGATATACTTATTAGTTGCTGTGCAAATCAGTATTCTCAGATTGTCCACTAACTGCTTGTAGAGAGACGGAATAATCAGATGCAGTAATCACCGCTTGTTGTTACAAAGTCTCAGAACGGCTCCTTGTGTTATTACACTGAACACTCGTTGTTACAAAGTCTCAGAACGGCTACTTGTGTTATTACACTGAACACTCGTTGTTACAAAGTCTCAGAACGGCTCCTTGTGTTATTACACTGAACACTCGTTGTTACAAAGTCTCAGAACGGCTCCTTGTGTTAATACACTGAACACTCGTTGTTACAAAGTCTCAGAACGGCTCCTTGTGTTATTACACTGAACACTCGTTGTTACAAAATCTCAGAACGGCTCCTTGTGTTATTACACTGAACACTCATTGTTACAAAGTCTCAGAACGGCTCCTTGTGTTATTACACTGAACACTCGTTGTTACAAAGTCTCAGAACGGCTCCTTGTGTTATTACACTGAACACTCGTTGTTACAAAGTCTCAGAACGGCTCCTTGTGTTATTACACTGAACACTCGTTGTTACAAAGTCTCAGAACGGCTCCTTGTGTTATTACACTGAACACTCGTTGTTACAAAGTCTCAGAACGGCTCCTTGTGTTATTACACTGAACACTCGTTGTTACAAAGTCTCAGAACGGCTCCTTGTGTTATTACACTGAACACTCGTTGTTACAAAGTCTCAGAACGGCTCCTTGTGTTATTACACTGAACACTCGTTGTTACAAAGTCTCAGAACGGCTCCTTGTGTTATTACACTGAACACTCGTTGTTACAAAGTCTCAGAACGGCTCCTTGTGTTATTACACTGAACACTCGTTGTTACAAAGTCTCAGAACGGCTCCTTGTGTTATTACACTGAACACTCGTTGTTACAAAGTCTCAGAACGGCTCCTTGTGTTATTACACTGAACACTCGTTGTTACAAAGTCTCAGAACGGCTCCTTGTGTTATTACACTGAACACTCGTTGTTACAAAGTCTCAGAACGGCTCCTTGTGTTATTACACTGAACGCTCGTTGTTACAAAGTCTCAGAACGGCTCCTTGTGTTATTACACTGAACACTCGTTGTTACAAAGTCTCAGAACGGCTCCTTGTGTTATTACACTGAACACTCGTTGTTACAAAGTCTCAGAACGGCTCCTTGTGTTATTACACTGAACACTCGTTGTTACAAAGTCTCAGAACGGCTCCTTGTGTTATTACACTGAACACTCGTTGTTACAAAGTCTCAGAACGGCTCCTTGTGTTATTACACTGAACACTCGTTGTTACAAAGTCTCAGAACGGCTCCTTGTGTTATTACACTGAACACTCGTTGTTACAAAGTCTCAGAACGGCTCCTTGTGTTATTACACTGAACACTCGTTGTTACAAAGTCTCAGAACGGCTCCTTGTGTTATTACACTGAACACTCGTTGTTACAAAGTCTCAGAACGGCTCCTTGTGTTATTACACTGAACACTCGTTGTTACAAAGTCTCAGAAAGGCTCCTTGTATTATTACACTGAACACTCGTTGTTACAAAGTCTCAGAACGGCTCCTTGTGTTATTACACTGAACACTCGTTGTTACAAAGTCTCAGAACGGCTCCTTGTGTTATTACACTGAACACTCGTTGTTACAAAGTCTCAGAACGGCTCCTTGTGTTATTACACTGAACACTCGTTGTTACAAAGTCTCAGAACGGCTCCTTGTGTTATTACACTGAACACTCGTTGTTACAAAGTCTCAGAACGGCTCCTTGTGTTATGACACTGAACACTCGTTGTTACAAAGTCTCAGAACGGCTCCTTGTGTTATGACACTGAACACTCGTTGTTACAAAGTCTCAGAACGGCTCCTTGTGTTATTACACTGAACACTCGTTGTTACAAAGTCTCAGAACGGCTCCTTGTGTTATTACACTGAACACTCGTTGTTACAAAGTCTCAGAACGGCTCCTTGTGTTATTACACTGAACACTCGTTGTAACAAAGTCTCAGAACGGCTCCTTGTGTTATTACACTGAACACTCGTTGTTACAAAGTCTCAGAACGGCTCCTTGTGTTATTACACTGAACACTCGTTGTTACAAAGTCTCAGAACGGCTCCTTGTGTTATTACACTGAACACTCGTTGTTACAAAGTCTCAGAACGGCTCCTTGTGTTATTACACTGAACACTCGTTGTTACAAAGTCTCAGAACGGCTCCTTGTGTTATGACACTGAACACTCGTTGTTACAAAGTCTCAGAACGGCTCCTTGTGTTATTACACTGAACACTCGTTGTTACAAAGTATCAGAACGGCTCCTTGTGTTATTACACTGAACACTCGTTGTTACAAAGTCTCAGAACGGCTCCTTGTGTTATTACACTGAACACTCGTTGTTACAAAGTCTCAGAACGGCTCCTTGTGTTATTACACTGAACACTCGTTGTTACAAAGTCTCAGAACGGCTCCTTGTGTTATTACACTGAACACTCGTTGTTACAAAGTCTCAGAACGGCTCCTTGTGTTATTACACTGAACACTCGTTGTTACAAAGTCTCAGAACGGCTCCTTGTGTTATTACACTGAACACTCGTTGTTACAAAGTCTCAGAACGGCTCCTTGTGTTATTACACTGAACACTCGTTGTTACAAAGTCTCAGAACGGCTCCTTGTGTTATTACACTGAACACTCGTTGTTACAAAGTCTCAGAACGGCTCCTTGTGTTATTACACTGAACACTCGTTGTTACAAAGTCTCAGAACGGCTCCTTGTGTTATTACACTGAACACTCGTTGTTACAAAGTCTCAGAACGGCTCCTTGTGTTATTACACTGAACGCTCGTTGTTACAAAGTCTCAGAACGGCTCCTTGTGTTATTACACTGAACACTCGTTGTTACAAAGTCTCAGAACGGCTCCTTGTGTTATTACACTGAACACTCGTTGTTACAAAGTCTCAGAACGGCTCCTTGTGTTATTACACTGAACACTCGTTGTTACAAAGTCTCAGAACGGCTCCTTGTGTTATTACACTGAACACTCGTTGTTACAAAGTCTCAGAACGGCTCCTTGTGTTATGACACTGAACACTCGTTGTTACAAAGTCTCAGAACGGCTCCTTGTGTTATTACACTGAACACTCGTTGTTACAAAGTCTCAGAACGGCTCCTTGTGTTATTACACTGAACACTCGTTGTTACAAAGTCTCAGAACGGCTCCTTGTGTTATTACACTGAACACTCGTTGTAACAAAGTCTCAGAACGGCTCCTTGTGTTATTACACTGAACACTCGTTGTTACAAAGTCTCAGAACGGCTCCTTGTGTTATTACACTGAACACTCGTTGTTACAAAGTCTCAGAACGGCTCCTTGTGTTATGACACTGAACACTCGTTGTTACAAAGTCTCAGAACGGCTCCTTGTGTTATGACACTGAACACTCGTTGTTACAAAGTCTCAGAACGGCTCCTTGTGTTATGACACTGAACACTCGTTGTTACAAAGTCTCAGAACGGCTCCTTGTGTTATTACACTGAACACTCGTTGTTACAAAGTCTCAGAACGGCTCCTTGTGTTATTACACTGAACACTCGTTGTTACAAAGTCTCAGAACGGCTCCTTGTGTTATTACACTGAACACTCGTTGTAACAAAGTCTCAGAACGGCTCCTTGTGTTATTACACTGAACACTCGTTGTTACAAAGTCTCAGAACGGCTCCTTGTGTTATTACACTGAACACTCGTTGTTACAAAGTCTCAGAACGGCTCCTTGTGTTATTACACTGAACACTCGTTGTTACAAAGTCTCAGAACGGCTCCTTGTGTTATTACACTGAACACTCGTTGTTACAAAGTCTCAGAACGGCTCCTTGTGTTATTACACTGAACACTCGTTGTAACAAAGTCTCAGAACGGCTCCTTGTGTTATTACACTGAACAATCGTTGTTACAAAGTCTCAGAATGGCTCCTTGTGTTATTACACTGAACACTCGTTGTTACAAAGTCTCAGAACGGCTCCTTGTGTTATTACACTGAACACTCGTTGTTACAAAGTCTCAGAACGGCTCCTTGTGTTATTACACTGAACACTCGTTGTTACAAAGTCTCAGAACGGCTCCTTGTGTTATTACACTGAACACTTGTTGTTACAAAGTCTCAGAACGGCTCCTTGTGTTATTACACTGAACACTCGTTGTTACAAAGTCTCAGAACGGCTCCTTGTGTTATTACACCGAACACTCGTTGTTACAAAGTCTCAGAATGGCTCCTTGTGTTATGACACTGAACACTCGTTGTTACAAAGTCTCAGAACGGCTCCTTGTGTTATTACACTAAACACTCGTTGTTACAAAGTCTCAGAACGGCTCCTTGTGTTATTACACTGAACACTCGTTGTTACAAAGTCTCAGAACGGCTCCTTGTGTTATTACACTGAACACTCGTTGTTACAAAGTCTCAGAACGGCTCCTTGTGTTATTACACTGAACACTCGTTGTTACAAAGTCTCAGAACGGCTCCTTGTGTTATTACACTGAACACTCGTTGTTACAAAGTCTCAGAACGGCTCCTTGTGTTATTACACTGAACACTCGTTGTTACAAAGTATCAGAACGGCTCCTTGTGTTATTACACTGAACACTTGTTGTTACAAAGTCTCAGAACGGCTCCTTGTGTTATTACACTGAACACTCGTTGTTACAAAGTCTCAGAACGGCTCCTTGTGTTATTACACTGAAAACTCATTGTTACAAAGTCTCAAGCAATTCATTTTGCATAGACTCTATGAGGAAGCTCCAGTGACGAGCGAAACTAGTCAGAGGAAAGAAGTGACATCTGATGACAATATCATTCATTGCGATTATCACCTAAGAATCACTGCACCACGCCGGAAGCCAGCGGCTTCACTTTGGACTGCAGCGGCATTTCATACGTTGGGGGCCGGAGACGTCCGGAGCTCCCTAGCCGCACCTGACCGGCAGTGCAGTGTATCTCCAGCTGAATCTGTCTACGTGTAAGACGGAGGGTGAGAGTTTTTACCATTTAGCCAGCATGATTAGGCAATCAGGAACCGTTACTATTATCTATGCAAAAGGGCCGCAGAGATCAGGTCTGAATTAGACCCTATGTGTACTCAATAAGAAAGCTAGATAAGCTTCCATGCTACAAAACAAATACAAACTATATCCATATGTGCATGCATGTGCATAACAAGAAAGCCAGATTATGTTATATGCTATTTAAGGACGTACTGGGGCTACAAATCAGCACTGACATTTGTGAGTGTGTGCACATGTCACAGGGGGAGCGCACAGACACACAAATCAGGGGGCATGTACTCATTGCACACCCACATTTCCCTTGAAACAGACACGTCAGATGGGGGGGACAAGGGCTTGCAACAAAGCTCACAGGGGTGTACCATGAGTTAGGGGGCGTGTACTCACAGTACACCTCAATTTTCTTGAGACACACACTTCAGGCAAGGGTGGCCAAACAAGAGAGCCGGAGGGCAGATGGGTAGTCCGGCCCTGATACTATTAACCCTTTATATGCTTACATGAAATATCCTAGTGAATTTTAATACTCATAGCTTAATGTTGAATACAGCAGCTAATGAAATTAATTCACTTTGAATTTTTGCTGTTTTTAATTGTTTTTGTAAAGATTTTATTATTATGTGAATTGATGTACCAGCCAGTGGGGGCAGATGTATTAACCTGGAGAATGCATAAGGAAGTGATAAACCAGTGATATGTGCAAGGTGATAAAGGCACCAGCCAATCAGCTCCATTATGTAAATTAACAGTTTGAATCTGATTGGCTGGTGCCTTTATCACCTTGCACGTATCACTGGTTTATCACTTCCTTATGCCTTCTCCAGGTTAATACATCTGCCCCAGTGTGAGCTAGTGAACAATTTTGTGATTTTTTTCTATTTTTGTAGCAATAACCTAAATGTTTTCTAGCATTTATTTTCACTTTGATTCTTTAACTCTTCTTTCTTTTCAACACAACATCACAAAATAGTATGTCCCACTCACACTTCTTCCGATCCAGTCTACTGATGATCTCCCTCCCTTTCTGTTTCTTGACTCATTTCCCTCTACTCTTTATATCAACCTCTTTGATAAAAACATTGCCCACCCTGCAAACCCGAAATATCACCACCATTTTTTTTCTCTCTCCCTCTTTCTTGTGCACTTTGTAATAACAAAGTGATGTGCACCAAACATACTGTACTTTCTGTTCATGATTACTTAATCTCTAATTCTCTTAACTTCTTTGCTGTCCTCACATGACACAACCGGCATACTGCTGTCTTCTTTGTAATTTTGTTCATTTTCTATAATCCCTGACCTGACAAGCAACAAAAAGATTATTCATTATCCTCAACTACACCTTCCAGGTTATTTGCCCTGAATCTTCCCTCTCATCCTCCTTTGATGTCCTCCCTATCTGTCTCTATCACCTATTCAACATTTGCATAACTAAAATAGTCTATGAATTCCTTGATAATTTTGCCACTTGGATACCTTTCTTTTTCTCTTACAACCTTCCCTTTCTCATGTTTTGTTCTTTAACATCCCAACTGACAATGTTTCTGAACCTGCTGCCTCCAGTCTTTTTATTCTTCTGCAATGGTCTAACTCTACACAATGTAAATGGATCTCATCTCTTATCCATGTTTATGTACATTCCCTCTATGCTGTCTCTGGCTATTAAAAAAATCTCTGTCCAGCCTCATTCTCAGCCTCATTCTCCTCTCCTGTACCATATTTTCATGGTCTCCCTTCCATCCTTCTCTAAAAAAGCCCTGATTAGGAGTAGCTTCCGCACTGTTGTTGTTGTTATGATACCAGTACGTCTGACCAGAGGTGATCTTATGACGGAGGTCAGAGTACTGGAATGGAATGCTGGTTACTGGAGCAGGATAGCCTAGTAACCCCTGGCGCCCTAACTCCGTTGTCTCGCCCGTGTTATCAGAAATCCCCTGCGAGACTATGGTTGCTTGAGCCCATGGCAGCCGCGTTTGAAGGGCGGATTATGTCTGCCCAACTCCGATGCCCCCTCAGGTCTTAATGGGAGACAAAGGGAAATCCGAGACAGGGTGATAACAAGGGGCCCTCTGACTAAGCAACCAGGCCAGGGGCTACAAGCTAACTAACTTAAACCAGAAGTATGTGCGGACAAACCGCCAGGGAAAAGGACAACCAAAAATCCACGAATCCGTTACTCCTATCCAGCACCGCTGGATACCAGAGTGGATTTGTGGGAGCGGAATCCTCCGCAAAAGCTCCGAAACACAATATAACCAAATAATAAATAGTAAGCGGTCAAGCCGCAACACACGGCTACGCCGCGACTCACGAACACCACAGGATGTTAAAGGTGCTCGGTCAGGACTCCAGGAAAAGATGACAACTTCCGAGTATTGGACCACTGAGGACAAGAACGACCGGATAGACAGGACTGGAAAACTCTCTGCAACAGACACAGCAAACAGGAAGCTATTACCGGCGTCTGTGAGAAGTCCAGAGAGTGCTTTTAACTGGGAGCTCTCCAATCAGGAGCCAGACAGGGTAATTAACAATCATGCCGTGCAGCTGCATGCTGCACGGCCAGGATACCAATGAGGTGATTAATCTAGACCCAGCAACGGGGAACGCGGTCCGACAGTGGCGTCCCCGTTGCTATGGTCTGAGCGGCTCTGTGCGCCCGGCGTCTAACGTTGCTAGGGAGCCGGCGGCTGTCCGCATGCGGCGTCCCTAGTTGCTAGGCGCCGGGCCGCACTGACGGGCGGACCCTCGGCGCCTAACAGTACCCCCCCCTTGAGGAGGGGTCAAGGAACCCCTAAGGCCAGGTTTCTGAGAAAATTCTCGAAAAAATGCCTTTTTGAGCCTCGGGGCATGGAGATCCTCATCCAGGACCCAAGACCTTTCTTCTGGACCATAACCTCTCCAATGTACCAAAAAATAAAGCCGACCCCGGGACAACTTGGAATCGAGAACCTTCTCCACCAAGAACTCCTGCTGACCCTGTACATCTATTGGTGATTTCCCCTGAGAGATCTTCCGAGGAAATCTACTGGAAGAAACGTATGGTTTCAACAAGGAGCAATGGAAAGTATTTCCGATCCGGAGAGTTCTTGGTAAACGTAACCGGAAAGCAACTGGATTGATTTTTTTTATAATATGAAATGGTCCAATAAATTTAGGGCCCAATCTGGCTGAGGTTTGTCGAAGTCTAATGTTGCGAGTCGACAACCACACCCTATCTCCAACTTTAAAAGTGCACGGCCGCCGGAGCCTGTCAGAAAAATTTTTCTCCCGAAATGCCGCTTTTCTGAGAGCAAGGTGCACTTTTCTCCAAATGAGTCTGAGATGAGCGGTCAAGGTCAGTGAGGAGACAGAGGAATGTTGAAAAAAGGAATTAGCTCTGGGGTGAAAACCAAAAACTGTAAAAAATGGAGACACATTGGTGGAGGAATGACAGGCATTGTTGTAAGCAAACTCCGCCAACGGAAGAAACTCGGACCAGTCATTTTGGAGTTTGGCCGAGTACAAACGCAAATATTGTTTTAATGATTGATTAACTCGCTCAGTCTGCCCGTTGGATTGGGGATGGTAGCCAGACGTTAAAGACAATTTCATCTTTAAAGAGGCACAAAAAGACTTCCAAAATTGTGCAATGAATTGTGGACCCCGATCAGAAACAATATCAGTGGGTAACCCATGGAGTCTGAAAACATGGCGGAGGAACAAAACTGCCAATCCCTGGGCAGATGGCAATCGGGGAAGGGCAATGAAATGGGCCATCTTGCTAAAACGGTCAACTACCACCCATATGACTCGGCATCCGGCTGACAGAGGAAGGTCCACCACAAAATCCATGGAAATATGAGACCATGGCCTGAGAGGAACATTCAAGGGCATAAGTTGACCGATAGGCAAGGAACGGGGAACTTTATGCTGTGCACAGACCTGACACGAAAAAACAAACTCCTTAATGTCTTTGGAAAGACCAGGCCACCATACTGAGCGGGAGACTAATTCCAAAGTCTTAGCGATCCCCGGATGCCCGGCAACTTTGCTATCATGAAACTCCGTCAAAACAGTTGCTCTCAAAAACTCAGGGACATAAAGACGACCAGCAGGAGTATTTCCAGGAGCTTGATGTTGAAGCTGCTTTAACTGGGTAAATAAATCTTGTGTGAGGCCTGCCCGAATGACTGAAGACGGAAGTATGGGAGTAACAGGACTGTTATCATGAACTGGAAGAAAACTGCGTGACAGGGCATCCGCCTTGGCATTCTTGGAACCTGGCCTGAAGGTGATAATAAACTTGAAACGAGTAAAAAATAAAGCCCAACGAGCTTGCCGGGCATTCAGCCGTCTAGCTGATTCAATGTACTGAAGATTTTTGTGATCAGTCAAAACTGAAATGGTATGTGTTGCTCCCTCAAGCCAATGCCTCCACTCCTCGAAAGCCCATTTAATAGCCAGTAATTCCCGGTTACCAACATCGTAGTTGGATTCAGCAGATGAGAATTTCCTGGACATAAAGGCACAAGGATGTAATTCTAGAGAATCCGGATCCTTCTGAGATAGGATAGCCCCTAATCCAACCTCCGAGGCATCAACCTCAACAATGAAAGGCAATTCTGGGTTGGGATGTCTGAGGACCGGGGCTGAGACAAAGGCTTGTTTCAAGGCCTGAAAAGATAACTCAGCTTTCACGTGACCAGTTGGTTGGATCCGCTCCCTTCTTAGTCAGTGCCACAATGGGAGCAACTAGGTCGGAGAAAGAGTGAATAAATCTTCTATAATAATTCGTAAACCCAAAAAAGCGCTGAATTGCTTTTAAGTTGGTGGGTTGCGCCCAACTAAGGATGGCTTGGAGCTTCTTCGGTTCCATACAGAATCCCCGAGGGGAAATAATGTACCCTAAAAAGGATACCTCCGTGACATGAAATTCACACTTCTCCAGCTTGGCATATAGGTGATTTTCACGTAATTTTTTTAGAACCTGACGCACCTGGGTAACGT